>NW_027551786.1:42500-314775 GCF_045843805.1 Urocitellus parryii | reverse complement strand
TGCCCCACCTTCCTGTGACATTTTCACAAGTCATAAAGGTCTATATACCCTAGGAGCCCGGGATCAGCAACCCACCCAGGCCTGATTGTGTCCATCTTCCCTGCATTGAGAAGAGAGAGGCTGATTCAGCCACATCCCTTCATCCTGACTGGGTTGTTGACCATGGAAGATGACTTTAGACCTCATAGGTCCTACCTAGCTGCCTACATTGGCTCCAGGGATCATTTCTGCATCTACCTTTGAGCTTCTCAGCAGCTGGAGGATTCCCTACATACCTGTATGGCAAGATCAACTCAGGACCTGCTGTTATGTGAAAATAGATTGAGGGAACAGAGTCTGGTTCAGGGTCATATCAGGTTCCATTTGGCTTAGGAGTCATTCTGCTGGATGAATACGGGTATTGGGCAACTGGGATATTTATAAGAATGGAAGGTGAAATGTAAGTATGAAAATAGAAAACTAGGTAAGAGCTGAAGCACACAAGGCTGTGGGGCCCTTGATTTGGATACATAGATTTGAATTATGTTCTGCAGAGGTGAATCCTCTAAATCCATATACAATGCCATAAGATCTTGTACCTGGGACTTCTGAATGTGAAAGAGAACTTCCAGTGATATTGACATAGTAGACAGGATTCCAGTGTAGGGTAAGGAAGAAGAGTGAGTTTAGGATTTGGGCAAAAGGCCCTTTTTGCAATCGAATGAATTTCCAATGGAGTGTAAATGGGAATGTCAGGACACATGAAGAGTCAGTCACAACAAGGCACTTGGGGAACTAGATATCAATAGGGATGATAGGAGATCGGGCAAAGTACAAAATGAGTGATAAGATCAGGGATATTTTCAACACGGGGGGGGGCGGGTTGAATACAGTATCCTAGGAAGAAACAAGTGTATACTCACCATAGGATTGAAATTTGAAAACAATAGGCAACCCAGACGGAGATGATTATAGGAATCCATGCTCTCATTAAAGTTAGGCTTTGGAAGAATCATAAGATAAGTGTGAGTTTTGCATTTGGTGTCCAGAAGATGATGTGATGAAGGGAATACATGGAGCAGGTGACATGTGTATTTCTTCCACCATTTCTGGGAGCATGTTTTGAAACCCTATCATTTAGAGTTTGGGGATAAAAATAGGTGTACCCTGGGTCTATGTATACAGAGATGATGCATGAATAGACCATACGGTGAATAAAAATATAACAGGTTACTATTTTAAATAATGGATTGAATTGATATTTTAAAAAATACATGAAATCTGGCGTTCACATACAAACATCCAATCCAAGGAGTTATACATCTAGTGGTAATATTAGGGTTACTAATTACACCCAACTGTGAGTTTTGCTTTGAAAATGATGATGGAATTCAAAAGTAATATTTTCTAAAAGAAATCTCATGAAAAAGCAAGTAAAGCAACATGGAGAAATACATGGGTTCTGATACAGGGAGTGAATGTAAGTGAATCATATGCATATCAATTTGTGAATATTGGATGAAATGATACATCGTGTCATTTCTGAAAAAATAGGAATTTAACAATTTTGAATGAAAATTTACTTCAAAATACACATCACGGCCCATATGAATATACTTTCATTGATGTTAAACTGGGTCACTTACTGTAGAAATATTAGGGTTAGTACTCAATATTCACTGAAGTTCATTTTGAGTGTTCAGAAATGAATATGTATGTCAAGAAAATGAATATTTCTGAGAAATACCTTGTGAAAAGTTGATTATAAATCCACCCAGATGGACAGGAAAGAATCAAGGTAGTATAAGTATTGACACATATATTTCATGTTTGCAAATTCATACTATATATTTTATATATTAAAATGTAGTAGTACGTATGCCAATCGAAATTCACAGCCACACACAGGGCCAAGTGTCTGATTCAGACACAGCTGTTACAAAGCACTTTACCTAAAAGGCACAGATTGGGCCTCTTCATTTCCATTTGAAACTGTTTTCCGGAGGATTCCCAAAGCAGTGCCCTAAGGCAAACACCTCCCTGACATTCAGGGGAACAGAACAATAGGGAGGAAAGAAGCCTGGAGAAAAACTTTTCCTTAATTGAACACTGTGGCACTGACAGCTCCTAATCATGCAACTTGGGTGGCTATCTATGCAAGCAGGGATTCTCCAGAGAGATCCTTACCAGTCATGCTAATTTTTGACTTTTCTCAGATGCTTGGCGTTCCCATCGGCAATCCAGTCCATGGCCATGTCACAGAGCTTGAAGGTGGTACCCATCTTGGACACAAAAACACGAACCCCTTCAGAGAGTGGCCAAAATTCAGGAAGAATACAGGAACTTGGGATCTTGGTAGGTGTTGCCCATCTGCAAGGCAAGCAGCAGTCCATTCATCAATTGGCCATGAGGAGTCCTGCAAAGATTTCCACTAGTCAGGACACATTCACAGCTGCATTCTTCTCTCTACTCTCTTTAACCACAAACCCAGTGGGATCCACTGACATAGAAAGACTCACTAGTTAACAGTCCATTTCAAACCAACAAACAACAACAAAAACAAACACGTTTTTCCTACATGTTCTCAGAACGTGACAAAAAATGCCAAATTGAAACACACACCCACTAAGACACACAAACCACCCCTGTATTTGGTCTGCATCTATTCACTCTGTCCTATGACTGGGCGGTGAAAATATGTTCCCCAGCTCTGGTGTCCTTGGCCATCTCTATGTAGTTGTCAGGAGCCAGCAATGAGCCAACTCTTCTTTCTCAGGAAAGGCCCCTGTTCAGACCATTCAAGGCATTTGGCTATCCACACATCACCAGGTGCCAAGAAAGAATGACTCTGGCCTTGGTACAGAAAAACAAGCGAGCCCACTGGGAATGGAATTGCCTCTGGGTGCCTCGCCTCCTGGATCCCAAGTTCAGAGAGTTCCATCACCAAGGAAGTGAGGTGAGCTCACTTCCTTCAGGGAAGTGAATGAGGTCACTGCCTTGGCAACCACTTTGTCCTAACAGTTGTCTCCAAGGGTCCATGAGATGGAGGCTGCCCCACCTTCCTGTGACATTTTCACAAGTCATAAAGGTCTATATACCCTAGGAGCCCGGGATCAGCAACCCACCCAGGCCTGATTGTGTCCATCTTCCCAGCATTGAGAAGAGAGAGGCTGATTCAGGCACATCCCTTCATCCTGACTGGGTTGTTGACCATGGAATATGACTTTAGACCTCATAGGTCCTACCTAGCTGCCTACATTGGCTCCTGGGATCATTTCTGCATCTACCTTTGAGCTTCTCAGAAGCTGGGGATTCCCTACATACCTGTATGGCAAGATCAACTCAGGACCTGCTGTTATGTGAAAATAGATTGAGGGAACAGAGTCTGGTTCAGGGTCATATCAGGTTCCATTTGGCTTAGGAGTCATTCTGCTGGATGAATACGGGTATTGGGCAACTGGGATATTTATAAGAATGGAAGGTGAAATGTAAGTATGAAAATAGAAAACTAGGTAAGAGCTGAAGCACACAAGGCTGTTGGGCCCTTGATTTGGATACATAGATTTGAATTATGTTCTGCAGAGGAGAATCCTCTAAATCCATATACAATGGCATAAGATCTTGTACCTGGGACTTCTGAATGTGAAAGAGAACTTCCAGTGATATTGACATTGTAGACAGGATTGCAGTGTAGGGTAAGGAAGAAGAGTGAGTTTAGGATTTGGGCAAAAGGCCCTTTTTGCAATCGAATGAATTTCCAATGGAGTGTAAATGGGAATGACAGCACACATGAAGAGTCAGTCACAACAAGGCACTTGGGGAAATAGATATCAATAGGGATGTTAGGAGATCCGGCAAAGTACAAAATGAGTGATAAGATCAGGGATATTTTCAACACGGGGGGGGGGCGGGTTGAATACAGTATCCTAGGAAGAAACAAGTGTATACTCACCATAGGATTGAAATTTGAAAACAATAGGCAACCCAGACGGAGATGATTATAGGAATCCATGCTCTCATTAAAGTTAGGCTTTGGAAGAATCATAAGATAAGTGTGAGTTTTGCATTTGGTGTCCAGAAGATGATGTGATGAAAGGAATACATGGAGCAGGTGACATGTGTATTTCTTCCACCATTTCTGGGAGCATGTTTTGAAACCCTATCATTTAGAGTTTGGGGATAAAAATAGGTGTACCCTGGGTCTATGTATATAGAGATGATGCATGAATAGACCATACGGTGAATAAAAATATAACAGGTTACTATTTTAAATAATGGATTGAATTGATATTTTAAAAAATACATGAAATCTGGCGTTCACATACAAACATCCAATCCAAGGAGTTATACATCTAGTGGTAATATTAGGGTTACTAATTACACCCAACTGTGAGTTTTGCTTTGAAAATGATGATGGAATTCAAAAGTAATATTTTCTAAAAGAAATCTCATGAAAAAGCAAGTAAAGCAACATGGAGAAATACATGGGTTCTGATACAGGGAGTGAATGTAAGTGAATCATATGCATATCAATTTGTGAATATTGGATGAAATGATACATCGTGTCATTTCTGAAAAAATAGGAATTTAACAATTTTGAATGAAAATTTACTTCAAAATACACATCACGGCCCATATGAATATACTTTCATTGATGTTAAACTGGGTCACTTACTGTAGAAATATTAGGGTTAGTACTCAATATTCACGGAAGTTCATTTTGAGTGTTCAGAAATGAATATGTATGTCAAGAAAATGAATATTTCTGAGAAATACCTTGTGAAAAGTTGATTATAAATCCACCCAGATGGACAGGAAAGAATCAAGGTAGTATAAGTATTGACACATATATTTCATGTTTGCAAATTCATACTATATATTTTATATATTAAAATGTAATAGTACGTATGCCAATCGAAATTCACAGCCACACACAGGGCCAAGTGTCTGATTCAGACACAGCTGTTACAAAGCACTTTACCTAAAAGGCACAGATTGGGCCTCTTCATTTCCATTTGAAACTGTTTTCCGGAGGATTCCCAAAGCAGTGCCCTAAGGCAAACACCTCCCTGACATTCAGGGGAACAGAACAATAGGGAGGAAAGAAGCCTGGAGAAAAACTTTTCCTTAATTGAACACTGTGGCACTGACAGCTCCTAATCATGCAACTTGGGTGGCTATCTATGCAAGCAGGGATTCTCCAGAGAGATCCTTACCAGTCATGCTAATTTTTGACTTTTCTCAGATGCTTGGCGTTCCCATCGGCAATCCAGTCCATGGCCATGTCACAGAGCTTGAAGGTGGTACCCATCTTGGACACAAAAACACGAACCCCTTCAGAGAGTGGCCAAAATTCAGGAAGAATACAGGAACTTGGGATCTTGGTAGGTGTTGCCCATCTGCAAGGCAAGCAGCAGTCCATTCATCAATTGGCCATGAGGAATCCTGCAAAGATTTCCACTAGTCAGGACACATTCACAGCTGCATTCTTCTCTCTACTCTCTTTAACCACAAACCCAGTGGGATCCACTGACATAGAAAGACTCACTAGTTAACAGTCCATTTCAAACCAACAAACAACAACAACAACAAACACGTTTTCCCTACATGTTCTCAGAACATGAGACAAAACGCCAAATTGAAACACACACCCACTAAGACACACAAACCACCCCTGTATTTGGTCTGCATCTATTCACTCTGTCCTATGACTGGGCGGTGAAAATATGTTCCCCAGCAGTGGCCTGTCCTGTCTCAGCTCTGGTGTCCTTGGCCATCTCTATGTAGTTGTCAGGAGCCAGCAATGAGCCAACTCTTCTTTCTCAGGAAAGGCCCCTGTTCAGACCATTCAAGGCATTTGGCTATCCACACATCACCAGGTGCCAAGAAAGAATGACTCTGGCCTTGGTACAGAAAAACAAGCGAGCCCACTGGGAATGGAATTGCCTCTGTGTGCCTCGCCTCCTGGATCCCAAGTTCAGAGAGTTCCATCACCAAGGAAGTGAGGTGAGCTCACTTCCTTCAGGGAAGTGAATGAGGTCACTGCCTTGGCAACCACTTTGTCCTAACAGTTGTTTCCAAGGGTCCCATGAGATGGAGGCTGCCCCACCTTCCTGTGACATTTTCACAAGTCATAAAGGTCTATATACCCTAGGAGCCCGGGATCAGCAACCCACCCAGGCCTGATTGTGTCCATCTTCCCTGCATTGAGAAGAGAGAGGCTGATTCAGCCACATCCCTTCATCCTGACTGGGTTGTTGACCATGGAAGATGACTTTAGACCTCATAGGTCCTACCTAGCTGCCTACATTGGCTCCAGGGATCATTTCTGCATCTACCTTTGAGCTTCTCAGCAGCTGGAGGATTCCCTACATACCTGTATGGCAAGATCAACTCAGGACCTGCTGTTATGTGAAAATAGATTGAGGGAACAGAGTCTGGTTCAGGGTCATATCAGGTTCCATTTGGCTTAGGAGTCATTCTGCTGGATGAATACGGGTATTGGGCAACTGGGATATTTATAAGAATGGAAGGTGAAATGTAAGTATGAAAATAGAAAACTAGGTAAGAGCTGAAGCACACAAGGCTGTGGGGCCCTTGATTTGGATACATAGATTTGAATTATGTTCTGCAGAGGTGAATCCTCTAAATCCATATACAATGCCATAAGATCTTGTACCTGGGACTTCTGAATGTGAAAGAGAACTTCCAGTGATATTGACATAGTAGACAGGATTCCAGTGTAGGGTAAGGAAGAAGAGTGAGTTTAGGATTTGGGCAAAAGGCCCTTTTTGCAATCGAATGAATTTCCAATGGAGTGTAAATGGGAATGTCAGGACACATGAAGAGTCAGTCACAACAAGGCACTTGGGGAACTAGATATCAATAGGGATGATAGGAGATCGGGCAAAGTACAAAATGAGTGATAAGATCAGGGATATTTTCAACACGGGGGGGGCGGGTTGAATACAGTATCCTAGGAAGAAACAAGTGTATACTCACCATAGGATTGAAATTTGAAAACAATAGGCAACCCAGACGGAGATGATTATAGGAATCCATGCTCTCATTAAAGTTAGGCTTTGGAAGAATCATAAGATAAGTGTGAGTTTTGCATTTGGTGTCCAGAAGATGATGTGATGAAGGGAATACATGGAGCAGGTGACATGTGTATTTCTTCCACCATTTCTGGGAGCATGTTTTGAAACCCTATCATTTAGAGTTTGGGGATAAAAATAGGTGTACCCTGGGTCTATGTATACAGAGATGATGCATGAATAGACCATACGGTGAATAAAAATATAACAGGTTACTATTTTAAATAATGGATTGAATTGATATTTTAAAAAATACATGAAATCTGGCGTTCACATACAAACATCCAATCCAAGGAGTTATACATCTAGTGGTAATATTAGGGTTACTAATTACACCCAACTGTGAGTTTTGCTTTGAAAATGATGATGGAATTCAAAAGTAATATTTTCTAAAAGAAATCTCATGAAAAAGCAAGTAAAGCAACATGGAGAAATACATGGGTTCTGATACAGGGAGTGAATGTAAGTGAATCATATGCATATCAATTTGTGAATATTGGATGAAATGATACATCGTGTCATTTCTGAAAAAATAGGAATTTAACAATTTTGAATGAAAATTTACTTCAAAATACACATCACGGCCCATATGAATATACTTTCATTGATGTTAAACTGGGTCACTTACTGTAGAAATATTAGGGTTAGTACTCAATATTCACTGAAGTTCATTTTGAGTGTTCAGAAATGAATATGTATGTCAAGAAAATGAATATTTCTGAGAAATACCTTGTGAAAAGTTGATTATAAATCCACCCAGATGGACAGGAAAGAATCAAGGTAGTATAAGTATTGACACATATATTTCATGTTTGCAAATTCATACTATATATTTTATATATTAAAATGTAGTAGTACGTATGCCAATCGAAATTCACAGCCACACACAGGGCCAAGTGTCTGATTCAGACACAGCTGTTACAAAGCACTTTACCTAAAAGGCACAGATTGGGCCTCTTCATTTCCATTTGAAACTGTTTTCCGGAGGATTCCCAAAGCAGTGCCCTAAGGCAAACACCTCCCTGACATTCAGGGGAACAGAACAATAGGGAGGAAAGAAGCCTGGAGAAAAACTTTTCCTTAATTGAACACTGTGGCACTGACAGCTCCTAATCATGCAACTTGGGTGGCTATCTATGCAAGCAGGGATTCTCCAGAGAGATCCTTACCAGTCATGCTAATTTTTGACTTTTCTCAGATGCTTGGCGTTCCCATCGGCAATCCAGTCCATGGCCATGTCACAGAGCTTGAAGGTGGTACCCATCTTGGACACAAAAACACGAACCCCTTCAGAGAGTGGCCAAAATTCAGGAAGAATACAGGAACTTGGGATCTTGGTAGGTGTTGCCCATCTGCAAGGCAAGCAGCAGTCCATTCATCAATTGGCCATGAGGAGTCCTGCAAAGATTTCCACTAGTCAGGACACATTCACAGCTGCATTCTTCTCTCTACTCTCTTTAACCACAAACCCAGTGGGATCCACTGACATAGAAAGACTCACTAGTTAACAGTCCATTTCAAACCAACAAACAACAACAACAACAAACACGTTTTCCCTACATGTTCTCAGAACATGACAAAAAACGCCAAATTGAAACACACACCCACTAAGAAACACAAACCACCCCTGTATTTGGTCTGCATCTATTCACTCTGTCCTATGACTGGGCGGTGAAAATATGTTCCCCAGCTCTGGTGTCCTTGGCCATCTCTATGTAGTTGTCAGGAGCCAGCAATGAGCCAACTCTTCTTTCTCAGGAAAGGCCCCTGTTCAGACCATTCAAGGCATTTGGCTATCCACACATCACCAGGTGCCAAGAAAGAATGACTCTGGCCTTGGTACAGAAAAACAAGCGAGCCCACTGGGAATGGAATTGCCTCTGGGTGCCTCGCCTCCTGGATCCCAAGTTCAGAGAGTTCCATCACCAAGGAAGTGAGGTGAGCTCACTTCCTTCAGGGAAGTGAATGAGGTCACTGCCTTGGCAACCACTTTGTCCTAACAGTTGTCTCCAAGGGTCCATGAGATGGAGGCTGCCCCACCTTCCTGTGACATTTTCACAAGTCATAAAGGTCTATATACCCTAGGAGCCCGGGATCAGCAACCCACCCAGGCCTGATTGTGTCCATCTTCCCAGCATTGAGAAGAGAGAGGCTGATTCAGGCACATCCCTTCATCCTGACTGGGTTGTTGACCATGGAATATGACTTTAGACCTCATAGGTCCTACCTAGCTGCCTACATTGGCTCCTGGGATCATTTCTGCATCTACCTTTGAGCTTCTCAGAAGCTGGGGATTCCCTACATACCTGTATGGCAAGATCAACTCAGGACCTGCTGTTATGTGAAAATAGAATGAGGGAACAGAGTCTGGTTCAGGGTCATATCAGGTTCCATTTGGCTTAGGAGTCATTCTGCTGGATGAATACGGGTATTGGGCAACTGGGATATTTATAAGAATGGAAGGTGAAATGTAAGTATGAAAATAGAAAACTAGGTAAGAGCTGAAGCACACAAGGCTGTTGGGCCCTTGATTTGGATACATAGATTTGAATTATGTTCTGCAGAGGAGAATCCTCTAAATCCATATACAATGGCATAAGATCTTGTACCTGGGACTTCTGAATGTGAAAGAGAACTTCCAGTGATATTGACATTGTAGACAGGATTGCAGTGTAGGGTAAGGAAGAAGAGTGAGTTTAGGATTTGGGCAAAAGGCCCTTTTTGCAATCGAATGAATTTCCAATGGAGTGTAAATGGGAATGACAGCACACATGAAGAGTCAGTCACAACAAGGCACTTGGGGAAATAGATATCAATAGGGATGTTAGGAGATCCGGCAAAGTACAAAATGAGTGATAAGATCAGGGATATTTTCAACACGGGGGGGGGGCGGGTTGAATACAGTATCCTAGGAAGAAACAAGTGTATACTCACCATAGGATTGAAATTTGAAAACAATAGGCAACCCAGACGGAGATGATTATAGGAATCCATGCTCTCATTAAAGTTAGGCTTTGGAAGAATCATAAGATAAGTGTGAGTTTTGCATTTGGTGTCCAGAAGATGATGTGATGAAAGGAATACATGGAGCAGGTGACATGTGTATTTCTTCCACCATTTCTGGGAGCATGTTTTGAAACCCTATCATTTAGAGTTTGGGGATAAAAATAGGTGTACCCTGGGTCTATGTATATAGAGATGATGCATGAATAGACCATACGGTGAATAAAAATATAACAGGTTACTATTTTAAATAATGGATTGAATTGATATTTTAAAAAATACATGAAATCTGGCGTTCACATACAAACATCCAATCCAAGGAGTTATACATCTAGTGGTAATATTAGGGTTACTAATTACACCCAACTGTGAGTTTTGCTTTGAAAATGATGATGGAATTCAAAAGTAATATTTTCTAAAAGAAATCTCATGAAAAAGCAAGTAAAGCAACATGGAGAAATACATGGGTTCTGATACAGGGAGTGAATGTAAGTGAATCATATGCATATCAATTTGTGAATATTGGATGAAATGATACATCGTGTCATTTCTGAAAAAATAGGAATTTAACAATTTTGAATGAAAATTTACTTCAAAATACACATCACGGCCCATATGAATATACTTTCATTGATGTTAAACTGGGTCACTTACTGTAGAAATATTAGGGTTAGTACTCAATATTCACGGAAGTTCATTTTGAGTGTTCAGAAATGAATATGTATGTCAAGAAAATGAATATTTCTGAGAAATACCTTGTGAAAAGTTGATTATAAATCCACCCAGATGGACAGGAAAGAATCAAGGTAGTATAAGTATTGACACATATATTTCATGTTTGCAAATTCATACTATATATTTTATATATTAAAATGTAATAGTACGTATGCCAATCGAAATTCACAGCCACACACAGGGCCAAGTGTCTGATTCAGACACAGCTGTTACAAAGCACTTTACCTAAAAGGCACAGATTGGGCCTCTTCATTTCCATTTGAAACTGTTTTCCGGAGGATTCCCAAAGCAGTGCCCTAAGGCAAACACCTCCCTGACATTCAGGGGAACAGAACAATAGGGAGGAAAGAAGCCTGGAGAAAAACTTTTCCTTAATTGAACACTGTGGCACTGACAGCTCCTAATCATGCAACTTGGGTGGCTATCTATGCAAGCAGGGATTCTCCAGAGAGATCCTTACCAGTCATGCTAATTTTTGACTTTTCTCAGATGCTTGGCGTTCCCATCGGCAATCCAGTCCATGGCCATGTCACAGAGCTTGAAGGTGGTACCCATCTTGGACACAAAAACACGAACCCCTTCAGAGAGTGGCCAAAATTCAGGAAGAATACAGGAACTTGGGATCTTGGTAGGTGTTGCCCATCTGCAAGGCAAGCAGCAGTCCATTCATCAATTGGCCATGAGGAATCCTGCAAAGATTTCCACTAGTCAGGACACATTCACAGCTGCATTCTTCTCTCTACTCTCTTTAACCACAAACCCAGTGGGATCCACTGACATAGAAAGACTCACTAGTTAACAGTCCATTTCAAACCAACAAACAACAACAACAACAAACACGTTTTCCCTACATGTTCTCAGAACATGAGACAAAACGCCAAATTGAAACACACACCCACTAAGACACACAAACCACCCCTGTATTTGGTCTGCATCTATTCACTCTGTCCTATGACTGGGCGGTGAAAATATGTTCCCCAGCAGTGGCCTGTCCTGTCTCAGCTCTGGTGTCCTTGGCCATCTCTATGTAGTTGTCAGGAGCCAGCAATGAGCCAACTCTTCTTTCTCAGGAAAGGCCCCTGTTCAGACCATTCAAGGCATTTGGCTATCCACACATCACCAGGTGCCAAGAAAGAATGACTCTGGCCTTGGTACAGAAAAACAAGCGAGCCCACTGGGAATGGAATTGCCTCTGTGTGCCTCGCCTCCTGGATCCCAAGTTCAGAGAGTTCCATCACCAAGGAAGTGAGGTGAGCTCACTTCCTTCAGGGAAGTGAATGAGGTCACTGCCTTGGCAACCACTTTGTCCTAACAGTTGTTTCCAAGGGTCCCATGAGATGGAGGCTGCCCCACCTTCCTGTGACATTTTCACAAGTCATAAAGGTCTATATACCCTAGGAGCCCGGGATCAGCAACCCACCCAGGCCTGATTGTGTCCATCTTCCCTGCATTGAGAAGAGAGAGGCTGATTCAGCCACATCCCTTCATCCTGACTGGGTTGTTGACCATGGAAGATGACTTTAGACCTCATAGGTCCTACCTAGCTGCCTACATTGGCTCCAGGGATCATTTCTGCATCTACCTTTGAGCTTCTCAGCAGCTGGAGGATTCCCTACATACCTGTATGGCAAGATCAACTCAGGACCTGCTGTTATGTGAAAATAGATTGAGGGAACAGAGTCTGGTTCAGGGTCATATCAGGTTCCATTTGGCTTAGGAGTCATTCTGCTGGATGAATACGGGTATTGGGCAACTGGGATATTTATAAGAATGGAAGGTGAAATGTAAGTATGAAAATAGAAAACTAGGTAAGAGCTGAAGCACACAAGGCTGTGGGGCCCTTGATTTGGATACATAGATTTGAATTATGTTCTGCAGAGGTGAATCCTCTAAATCCATATACAATGCCATAAGATCTTGTACCTGGGACTTCTGAATGTGAAAGAGAACTTCCAGTGATATTGACATAGTAGACAGGATTCCAGTGTAGGGTAAGGAAGAAGAGTGAGTTTAGGATTTGGGCAAAAGGCCCTTTTTGCAATCGAATGAATTTCCAATGGAGTGTAAATGGGAATGTCAGGACACATGAAGAGTCAGTCACAACAAGGCACTTGGGGAACTAGATATCAATAGGGATGATAGGAGATCGGGCAAAGTACAAAATGAGTGATAAGATCAGGGATATTTTCAACACGGGGGGGGGCGGGTTGAATACAGTATCCTAGGAAGAAACAAGTGTATACTCACCATAGGATTGAAATTTGAAAACAATAGGCAACCCAGACGGAGATGATTATAGGAATCCATGCTCTCATTAAAGTTAGGCTTTGGAAGAATCATAAGATAAGTGTGAGTTTTGCATTTGGTGTCCAGAAGATGATGTGATGAAAGGAATACATGGAGCAGGTGACATGTGTATTTCTTCCACCATTTCTGGGAGCATGTTTTGAAACCCTATCATTTAGAGTTTGGGGATAAAAATAGGTGTACCCTGGGTCTATGTATACAGAGATGATGCATGAATAGACCATACGGTGAATAAAAATATAACAGGTTACTATTTTAAATAATGGATTGAATTGATATTTTAAAAAATACATGAAATCTGGCGTTCACATACAAACATCCAATCCAAGGAGTTATACATCTAGTGGTAATATTAGGGTTACTAATTACACCCAACTGTGAGTTTTGCTTTGAAAATGATGATGGAATTCAAAAGTAATATTTTCTAAAAGAAATCTCATGAAAAAGCAAGTAAAGCAACATGGAGAAATACATGGGTTCTGATACAGGGAGTGAATGTAAGTGAATCATATGCATATCAATTTGTGAATATTGGATGAAATGATACATCGTGTCATTTCTGAAAAAATAGGAATTTAACAATTTTGAATGAAAATTTACTTCAAAATACACATCACGGCCCATATGAATATACTTTCATTGATGTTAAACTGGGTCACTTACTGTAGAAATATTAGGGTTAGTACTCAATATTCACTGAAGTTCATTTTGAGTGTTCAGAAATGAATATGTATGTCAAGAAAATGAATATTTCTGAGAAATACCTTGTGAAAAGTTGATTATAAATCCACCCAGATGGACAGGAAAGAATCAAGGTAGTATAAGTATTGACACATATATTTCATGTTTGCAAATTCATACTATATATTTTATATATTAAAATGTAGTAGTACGTATGCCAATCGAAATTCACAGCCACACACAGGGCCAAGTGTCTGATTCAGACACAGCTGTTACAAAGCACTTTACCTAAAAGGCACAGATTGGGCCTCTTCATTTCCATTTGAAACTGTTTTCCGGAGGATTCCCAAAGCAGTGCCCTAAGGCAAACACCTCCCTGACATTCAGGGGAACAGAACAATAGGGAGGAAAGAAGCCTGGAGAAAAACTTTTCCTTAATTGAACACTGTGGCACTGACAGCTCCTAATCATGCAACTTGGGTGGCTATCTATGCAAGCAGGGATTCTCCAGAGAGATCCTTACCAGTCATGCTAATTTTTGACTTTTCTCAGATGCTTGGCGTTCCCATCGGCAATCCAGTCCATGGCCATGTCACAGAGCTTGAAGGTGGTACCCATCTTGGACACAAAAACACGAACCCCTTCAGAGAGTGGCCAAAATTCAGGAAGAATACAGGAACTTGGGATCTTGGTAGGTGTTGCCCATCTGCAAGGCAAGCAGCAGTCCATTCATCAATTGGCCATGAGGAGTCCTGCAAAGATTTCCACTAGTCAGGACACATTCACAGCTGCATTCTTCTCTCTACTCTCTTTAACCACAAACCCAGTGGGATCCACTGACATAGAAAGACTCACTAGTTAACAGTCCATTTCAAACCAACAAACAACAACAACAACAAACACGTTTTCCCTACATGTTCTCAGAACATGAGACAAAACGCCAAATTGAAACACACACCCACTAAGACACACAAACCACCCCTGTATTTGGTCTGCATCTATTCACTCTGTCCTATGACTGGGCGGTGAAAATATGTTCCCCAGCTCTGGTGTCCTTGGCCATCTCTATGTAGTTGTCAGGAGCCAGCAATGAGCCAACTCTTCTTTCTCAGGAAAGGCCCCTGTTCAGACCATTCAAGGCATTTGGCTATCCACACATCACCAGGTGCCAAGAAAGAATGACTCTGGCCTTGGTACAGAAAAACAAGCGAGCCCACTGGGAATGGAATTGCCTCTGGGTGCCTCGCCTCCTGGATCCCAAGTTCAGAGAGTTCCATCACCAAGGAAGTGAGGTGAGCTCACTTCCTTCAGGGAAGTGAATGAGGTCACTGCCTTGGCAACCACTTTGTCCTAACAGTTGTCTCCAAGGGTCCATGAGATGGAGGCTGCCCCACCTTCCTGTGACATTTTCACAAGTCATAAAGGTCTATATACCCTAGGAGCCCGGGATCAGCAACCCACCCAGGCCTGATTGTGTCCATCTTCCCAGCATTGAGAAGAGAGAGGCTGATTCAGGCACATCCCTTCATCCTGACTGGGTTGTTGACCATGGAATATGACTTTAGACCTCATAGGTCCTACCTAGCTGCCTACATTGGCTCCTGGGATCATTTCTGCATCTACCTTTGAGCTTCTCAGAAGCTGGGGATTCCCTACATACCTGTATGGCAAGATCAACTCAGGACCTGCTGTTATGTGAAAATAGATTGAGGGAACAGAGTCTGGTTCAGGGTCATATCAGGTTCCATTTGGCTTAGGAGTCATTCTGCTGGATGAATACGGGTATTGGGCAACTGGGATATTTATAAGAATGGAAGGTGAAATGTAAGTATGAAAATAGAAAACTAGGTAAGAGCTGAAGCACACAAGGCTGTTGGGCCCTTGATTTGGATACATAGATTTGAATTATGTTCTGCAGAGGAGAATCCTCTAAATCCATATACAATGGCATAAGATCTTGTACCTGGGACTTCTGAATGTGAAAGAGAACTTCCAGTGATATTGACATTGTAGACAGGATTGCAGTGTAGGGTAAGGAAGAAGAGTGAGTTTAGGATTTGGGCAAAAGGCCCTTTTTGCAATCGAATGAATTTCCAATGGAGTGTAAATGGGAATGACAGCACACATGAAGAGTCAGTCACAACAAGGCACTTGGGGAAATAGATATCAATAGGGATGTTAGGAGATCCGGCAAAGTACAAAATGAGTGATAAGATCAGGGATATTTTCAACACGGGGGGGGGGGCGGGTTGAATACAGTATCCTAGGAAGAAACAAGTGTATACTCACCATAGGATTGAAATTTGAAAACAATAGGCAACCCAGACGGAGATGATTATAGGAATCCATGCTCTCATTAAAGTTAGGCTTTGGAAGAATCATAAGATAAGTGTGAGTTTTGCATTTGGTGTCCAGAAGATGATGTGATGAAAGGAATACATGGAGCAGGTGACATGTGTATTTCTTCCACCATTTCTGGGAGCATGTTTTGAAACCCTATCATTTAGAGTTTGGGGATAAAAATAGGTGTACCCTGGGTCTATGTATATAGAGATGATGCATGAATAGACCATACGGTGAATAAAAATATAACAGGTTACTATTTTAAATAATGGATTGAATTGATATTTTAAAAAATACATGAAATCTGGCGTTCACATACAAACATCCAATCCAAGGAGTTATACATCTAGTGGTAATATTAGGGTTACTAATTACACCCAACTGTGAGTTTTGCTTTGAAAATGATGATGGAATTCAAAAGTAATATTTTCTAAAAGAAATCTCATGAAAAAGCAAGTAAAGCAACATGGAGAAATACATGGGTTCTGATACAGGGAGTGAATGTAAGTGAATCATATGCATATCAATTTGTGAATATTGGATGAAATGATACATCGTGTCATTTCTGAAAAAATAGGAATTTAACAATTTTGAATGAAAATTTACTTCAAAATACACATCACGGCCCATATGAATATACTTTCATTGATGTTAAACTGGGTCACTTACTGTAGAAATATTAGGGTTAGTACTCAATATTCACTGAAGTTCATTTTGAGTGTTCAGAAATGAATATGTATGTCAAGAAAATGAATATTTCTGAGAAATATCTTGTGAAAAGTTGATTATAAATCCACCCAGATGGACATGAAAGAATCAAGGTAGTGTAAGTATTGACAAATATACATTTCATGTTTGCAAATTCATACTATATATTTAATATATTAAAATGTAATAGTACGTATGCCAATCGAAATTCATAAGGGGATATATATCCTTCACATATGTATCCAAAATATTCATTTTCCTCCGCATTGTTTCATGGATAAACTTGTTGAAGTATAAGTTCACCACAGCTTGAATTTTCAGTTACCTCACTGTACTGGGGGAGGGCAGTGATCTCTTCATGAAATTTGTATTTTCCAAAATAAGAGTACTCTCAAGAATACACCTGTGATGGCAGTAGGATTGTATATGTGTATATAAAAATATACATCGTGAACCAGGTGACAGAGACAGGGAGTCAGGAAGTGACATATTTATTAATTTTGAAAATTCGTGGAGAAATAAAAGGAGAAAAATGTGTGACAGATTTCATAATATGTATCTCCGATGAAGCAAAAGACAAGTCCAAGTATACACCATGCCTCCTATCAAATGCCTCTACTTCTATTCCTTTAGATTATTTTTATCGATGTTACGATAAGTAGTCAGAGTCTAGTAGGTTATGGGTTAGGGTCAGAGATTCAATATTTCAAATGGCAAAACGGAAAATGAGTCTAAGATATATTCGAACACGTGCCACATAACAATCTTCCACTGTCATCCACCACAATGCCTTGACATTACTCTCACCACAAATAAGACACAATGAGAGGAGAAGAGGAACAAAATCTGTGAACACATATCTGGAATTGGAAATTCTGAGCAGCTCACAATCTTGGGTGTGCCAGAAGAGATCCCAAAAGTAGGGGACATGGTAAACATTCCACAAACCTGGAACTTTGCTGGCCTAATGACTTCTTGACTATCTGCCTCTGACATTTGTCACTAGAAAAATAGCTTTGTGCTTTAGCTTCCTTTGCAGTGAGACCAGGAAAGCTTGGTCTCAGTCTATGTGAACAGGAGGACATGGTTTCATATTTTCCAATACGAACAGGAGGCAGCAGAGCTGAATCCTCCCTTTGTAGGTAACTGTAGCCATTGGGGTATGAGTGTCTCCCTGGGTGGATTGTGAAGCCTTTGGCTCACCCTCCAGTTTTAGTGGCATTTCTTGCAGCTTCCCTAGAAATTTGGTGTTTGTTTTTGAAATACATAAAGGTCAACTGGGACACAGTGCTGGAGGGAGCTCTCTCACATGGGGTGAGTCAGGGTCTGAAGGAAAAAACACAAACTGGGCCGCTACCCCATATATCTTTCCCACTTGAGCGTAGCAACTTGATTCTGATCATCGCACCAGATCCTCTCCCCACAACAACATGCCTTTATATTTTGTGGTCTGCTGGCTGCACCTTGTCAGTCACATGTCATTTGGAAGTCAATGACAGAACCACAGGGGCTCACCACAGATATTGGTCACACACCTGCACTCCATTGCTGCAGGCCGAGTTCCCTGCTGGCTCCTACTCACTGGCATCTCTGTTCTTCACCATGGTCATGAATTCCACTCAGTCAAAAACGGCACTGGCTGGTTCAGTCATGATGAGCAACAGGAGATCTAAAGGTTCTCCAGGGATTTCTGGTCATGGGATTCTCAAAACCTTCATGTTATTGGCCTAGCCAGATTTCAAGAATGAAGAAGTTGGCACTGTGGGTTTTGATTCATTCAGGAGCCATTAAGTGTTGAGGAAATCTCCTTTCAGTAAAAGCGCTAGAGATCGTATGCAGGCAGTGCTTTTCAAGAAGTGGCGAAAGGTACAGGAATCCAGGCCCATTGGGGGTCTAAAATATGAGGTTCATGTGAGTTTTGGCTTTCAACTATAGCTGAAAAGGCTTTAACAGCAGAATGATGAAAAATCCTGGCTGAGATTCCCAGTGCTGTGGAGAAAGCCACCCTCGGCCTAGATCCCAGGTTCCAAAGGCTCCTCTAATGCCTGGCCTTGTAAAATCCCAACACGATTCATGGCAAGAGTTCTCTGAGATCAGTTCCAGAACTGAGTCTCTAATGGCATCACACCAGAGTTCAAGCTGAGGTGGACCCACTCAACTTTTCCAACCACCACACAAAAGACCACTATTCTAACAAAAACATTCCCACAAGGCCCTCATCTACTTCCATACAGACACTCATCATAACATTCTGGCTGGGGGTTTCCATAGGGGGAGCAGTCTAAGATGGTGTGCAAAGTAAGCTCTCATGCCCAACATGTGCCAAATGTCATGGTGGCCTGGACACCCTTCCTGAGAAACAGGATAGATAGTTAATACTGCTCTGCTTCTCAAATTCGAGGCCTCCTGCCTGCCAGGGGTACATTCTTTATGTGTACTGGACTCATGAAAACACCCAAACACCTGTGTGCTAGTTCCTGGAGGGCTTGCAAAAACTCATTTGACCCAGAGGATCCCTGTTCTTACTTCATCGGGGTCAGGAGCCTGACCAGAGGAAGGCAAGAGACTTCATCCAATATTATGGACACAGGGGATTTTTCTTGAGTTTCCTGGGGTGCTGAGAATGTAATTCACAGCCACACACAGGGCCAAGTGTCTGATTCAGACACAGCTTTTACAAAGCACTTTACCTAAAAGGCACAGATTGGGCCTCTTCATTTCCATTTGAAACTGTTTTCCGGAGGATTCCCAAAGGAGTGCCCTAAGGCAAACACCTCCCTGACATTCAGGGGAACAGAACAATAGGGAGGAAAGAAGCCTGGAGAAAAACTTTTCCTTAATTGAACACTGTGGCACTGACAGCTCCTAATCATGCAACTTGGGTGGCTATCTATGCAAGCAGGGATTCTCCAGAGAGATCCTTACCAGTCATGCTAATTTTTGACTTTTCTCAGATGCTTGGCGTTCCCATCGGCAATCCAGTCCATGGCCATGTCACAGAGCTTGAAGGTGGCACCCATCTTGGACACAAAAACACGTACCCCTTCAGAGAGTGGCCGAAATTCAGGAAGAATACAGGAACTTGGGATCTTGGTAGGTGTTGCCCATCTGCAAGGCAAGCAGCAGTCCATTCATCAATTGGCCATGAGGAGTCCTGCAAAGATTTCCACTAGTCAGGACACATTCACAGCTGCATTCTTCTCTCTACTCTCTTTAACCACAAACCCAGTGGGATCCACTGACATAGAAAGACTCACTAGTTAACAGTCCATTTCAAACCAACAAACAACAACAACAACAAACACGTTTTCCCTACATGTTCTCAGAACATGACACAAAACGCCAAATTGAAACACACACCCACTAAGGCACACAAACCACCCCTGTATTTGGTCTGCATCTATTCACTCTGTCCTATGACTGGGCGGTGAAAATATGTTCCCCAGCAGTGGCCTGTCCTGTCTCAGCTCTGGTGTCCTTGGCCATCTCTATGTAGTTGTCAGGAGCCAGCAATGAGCCAACTCTTCTTTCTCAGGAAAGGCCCCTGTTCAGACCATTCAAGGCATTTGGCTATCCACACATCACCAGGTGCCAAGAAAGAATGACTCTGGCCTTGGTACAGAAAAACAAGCGAGCCCACTGGGAATGGAATTGCCTCTGGGTGCCTCGCCTCCTGGATCCCAAGTTCAGAGAGTTCCATCACCAAGGAAGTGAGGTGAGCTCACTTCCTTCAGGGAAGTGAATGAGGTCACTGCCTTGGCAACCACTTTGTCCTAACAGTTGTTTCCAAGGGTCCCATGAGATGGAGGCTGCCCCACCTTCCTGTGACATTTTCACAAGTCATAAAGGTCTATATACCCTAGGAGCCCGGGATCAGCAACCCACCCAGGCCTGATTGTGTCCATCTTCCCTGCATTGAGAAGAGAGAGGCTGATTCAGCCACATCCCTTCATCCTGACTGGGTTGTTGACCATGGAAGATGACTTTAGACCTCATAGGTCCTACCTAGCTGCCTACATTGGCTCCAGGGATCATTTCTGCATCTACCTTTGAGCTTCTCAGCAGCTGGAGGATTCCCTACATACCTGTATGGCAAGATCAACTCAGGACCTACTGTTATGTGAAAATAGATTGAGGGAACAGAGTCTGGTTCAGGGTCATATCAGGTTCCATTTGGCTTAGGAGTCATTCTGCTGGATGAATACGGGTATTGGGCAACTGGGATATTTATAAGAATGGAAGGTGAAATGTAAGTATGAAAATAGAAAACTAGGTAAGAGCTGAAGCACACAAGGCTGTTGGGCCCTTGATTTGGATACATAGATTTGAATTATCTTCTGCAGAGGTGAATCCTCTAAATCCATATACAATGGCATAAGATCTTGTACCTGGGACTTCTGAATGTGAAAGAGAACTTCCAGTGATATTGACATAGCAGACAGGATTCCAGTGTAGGGTAAGGAAGAAGAGTGAGTTTAGGATTTGGGCAAAAGGCCCTTTTTGCAATCGAATGAATTTCCAATGGAGTGTAAATGGGAATGTCAGCACACATGAAGAGTCACTCACAACAAGGCACTTGGGGAACTAGATATCAATAGGGATGTTAGGAGATTGGGCAAAGTACAAAATGAGTGATAAGATCAGGGATATTTTCAACACGGGGGGGGCGGGTTGAATACAGTATCCTAGGAAGAAACAAGTGTATACTCACCATAGGATTGAAATTTGAAAACAATAGGCAACCCAGACGGAGATGATTATAGGAATCCATGCTCTCATTAAAGTTAGGCTTTGGAAGAATCATAAGATAAGTGTGAGTTTTGCATTTGGTGTCCAGAAGATGATGTGATGAAGGGAATACATGGAGCAGGTGACATGTGTATTTCTTCCACCATTTCTGGGAGCATGTTTTGAAACCCTATCATTTAGAGTTTGGGGATAAAAATAGGTGTACCCTGGGTCTATGTATATAGAGATGATGCATGAATAGACCATACGGTGAATAAAAATATAACAGGTTACTATTTTAAATAATGGATTGAATTGATATTTTAAAAAATACATGAAATCTGGCGTTCACATACAAACATCCAATCCAAGGAGTTATACATCTAGTGGTAATATTAGGGTTACTAATTACACCCAACTGTGAGTTTTGCTTTGAAAATGATGATGGAATTCAAAAGTAATATTTTCTAAAAGAAATCTCATGAAAAAGCAAGTAAAGCAACATGGAGAAATACATGGGTTCTGATACAGGGAGTGAATGTAAGTGAATCATATGCATATCAATTTGTGAATATTGGATGAAATGATACATCGTGTCATTTCTGAAAAAATAGGAATTTAACAATTTTGAATGAAAATTTACTTCAAAATACACATCACGGCCCATATGAATATACTTTCATTGATGTTAAACTGGGTCACTTACTGTAGAAATATTAGGGTTACTACTCAATATTCACGGAAGTTCATTTTGAGTGTTCAGAAATGAATATGTATGTCAAGAAAATGAATATTTCTGAGAAATACCTTGTGAAAAGTTGATTATAAATCCACCCAGATGGACAGGAAAGAATCAAGGTAGTATAAGTATTGACACATATATTTCATGTTTGCAAATTCATACTATATATTTTATATATTAAAATGTAATAGTACGTATGCCAATCGAAATTCACAGCCACACACAGGGCCAAGTGTCTGATTCAGACACAGCTGTTACAAAGCACTTTACCTAAAAGGCACAGATTGGGCCTCTTCATTTCCATTTGAAACTGTTTTCCGGAGGATTCCCAAAGCAGTGCCCTAAGGCAAACACCTCCCTGACATTCAGGGGAACAGAACAATAGGGAGGAAAGAAGCCTGGAGAAAAACTTTTCCTTAATTGAACACTGTGGCACTGACAGCTCCTAATCATGCAACTTGGGTGGCTATCTATGCAAGCAGGGATTCTCCAGAGAGATCCTTACCAGTCATGCTAATTTTTGACTTTTCTCAGATGCTTGGCGTTCCCATCGGCAATCCAGTCCATGGCCATGTCACAGAGCTTGAAGGTGGTACCCATCTTGGACACAAAAACACGAACCCCTTCAGAGAGTGGCCAAAATTCAGGAAGAATACAGGAACTTGGGATCTTGGTAGGTGTTGCCCATCTGCAAGGCAAGCAGCAGTCCATTCATCAATTGGCCATGAGGAGTCCTGCAAAGATTTCCACTAGTCAGGACACATTCACAGCTGCATTCTTCTCTCTACTCTCTTTAACCACAAACCCAGTGGGATCCACTGACATAGAAAGACTCACTAGTTAACAGTCCATTTCAAACCAACAAACAACAACAACAACAAACACGTTTTCCCTACATGTTCTCAGAACATGAGACAAAACGCCAAATTGAAACACACACCCACTAAGACACACAAACCACCCCTGTATTTGGTCTGCATCTATTCACTCTGTCCTATGACTGGGCGGTGAAAATATGTTCCGCAGCTCTGGTGTCCTTGGCCATCTCTATGTAGTTGTCAGGAGCCAGCAATGAGCCAACTCTTCTTTCTCAGGAAAGGCCCCTGTTCAGACCATTCAAGGCATTTGGCTATCCACACATCACCAGGTGCCAAGAAAGAATGACTCTGGCCTTGGTACAGAAAAACAAGCGAGCCCACTGGGAATGGAATTGCCTCTGGGTGCCTCGCCTCCTGGATCCCAAGTTCAGAGAGTTCCATCACCAAGGAAGTGAGGTGAGCTCACTTCCTTCAGGGAAGTGAATGAGGTCACTGCCTTGGCAACCACTTTGTCCTAACAGTTGTTTCCAAGGGTCCCATGAGATGGAGGCTGCCCCACCTTCCTGTGACATTTTCACAAGTCATAAAGGTCTATATACCCTAGGAGCCCGGGATCAGCAACCCACCCAGGCCTGATTGTGTCCATCTTCCCTGCATTGAGAAGAGAGAGGCTGATTCAGCCACATCCCTTCATCCTGACTGGGTTGTTGACCATGGAAGATGACTTTAGACCTCATAGGTCCTACCTAGCTGCCTACATTGGCTCCTGGGATCATTTCTGCATCTACCTTTGAGCTTCTCAGCAGCTGGAGGATTCCCTACATACCTGTATGGCAAGATCAACTCAGGACCTGCTGTTATGTGAAAATAGATTGAGGGAACAGAGTCTGGTTCAGGGTCACATCAGGTTCCATTTGGCTTAGGAGTCATTCTGCTGGATGAATACGGGTATTGGGCAACTGGGATATTTATAAGAATGGAAGGTGAAATGTAAGTATGAAAATAGAAAACTAGGTAACAGCTGAAGCACACAAGGCTGTTGGGCCCTTGATTTGGATACATAGATTTGAATTATCTTCTGCAGAGGTGAATCCTCTAAATCCATATACAATGGCATAAGATCTTGTACCTGGGACTTCTGAATGTGAAAGAGAACTTCCAGTGATATTGACATAGCAGACAGGATTCCAGTGTAGGGTAAGGAAGAAGAGTGAGTTTAGGATTTGGGCAAAAGGCCCTTTTTGCAATCGAATGAATTTCCAATGGAGTGTAAATGGGAATGTCAGCACACATGAAGAGTCACTCACAACAAGGCACTTGGGGAACTAGATATCAATAGGGATGTTAGGAGATTGGGCAAAGTACAAAATGAGTGATAAGATCAGGGATATTTTCAACACGGGGGGGGCGGGTTGAATACAGTATCCTAGGAAGAAACAAGTGTATACTCACCATAGGATTGAAATTTGAAAACAATAGGCAACCCAGACGGAGATGATTATAGGAATCCATGCTCTCATTAAAGTTAGGCTTTGGAAGAATCATAAGATAAGTGTGAGTTTTGCATTTGGTGTCCAGAAGATGATGTGATGAAAGGAATACATGGAGCAGGTGACATGTGTATTTCTTCCACCATTTCTGGGAGCATGTTTTGAAACCCTATCATTTAGAGTTTGGGGATAAAAATAGGTGTACCCTGGGTCTATGTATATAGAGATGATGCATGAATAGACCATACGGTGAATAAAAATATAACAGGTTACTATTTTAAATAATGGATTGAATTGATATTTTAAAAAATACATGAAATCTGGCGTTCACATACAAACATCCAATCCAAGGAGTTATACATCTAGTGGTAATATTAGGGTTACTAATTACACCCAACTGTGAGTTTTGCTTTGAAAATGATGATGGAATTCAAAAGTAATATTTTCTAAAAGAAATCTCATGAAAAAGCAAGTAAAGCAACATGGAGAAATACATGGGTTCTGATACAGGGAGTGAATGTAAGTGAATCATATGCATATCAATTTGTGAATATTGGATGAAATGATACATCGTGTCATTTCTGAAAAAATAGGAATTTAACAATTTTGAATGAAAATTTACTTCAAAATACACATCACGGCCCATATGAATATACTTTCATTGATGTTAAACTGGGTCACTTACTGTAGAAATATTAGGGTTAGTACTCAATATTCACTGAAGTTCATTTTGAGTGTTCAGAAATGAATATGTATGTCAAGAAAATGAATATTTCTGAGAAATATCTTGTGAAAAGTTGATTATAAATCCACCCAGATGGACATGAAAGAATCAAGGTAGTGTAAGTATTGACAAATATACATTTCATGTTTGCAAATTCATACTATATATTTAATATATTAAAATGTAATAGTACGTATGCCAATCGAAATTCATAAGGGGATATATATCCTTCACATATGTATCCAAAATATTCATTTTCCTCCGCATTGTTTCATGGATAAACTTGTTGAAGTATAAGTTCACCACAGCTTGAATTTTCAGTTACCTCACTGTACTGGGGGAGGGCAGTGATCTCTTCATGAAATTTGTATTTTCCAAAATAAGAGTACTCTCAAGAATACACCTGTGATGGCAGTAGGATTGTATATGTGTATATAAAAATATACATCGTGAACCAGGTGACAGAGACAGGGAGTCAGGAAGTGACATATTTATTAATTTTGAAAATTCGTGGAGAAATAAAAGGAGAAAAATGTGTGACAGATTTCATAATATGTATCTCCGATGAAGCAAAAGACAAGTCCAAGTATACACCATGCCTCCTATCAAATGCCTCTACTTCTATTCCTTTAGATTATTTTTATCGATGTTACGATAAGTAGTCAGAGTCTAGTAGGTTATGGGTTAGGGTCAGAGATTCAATATTTCAAATGGCAAAACGGAAAATGAGTCTAAGATATATTCGAACACGTGCCACATAACAATCTTCCACTGTCATCCACCACAATGCCTTGACATTACTCTCACCACAAATAAGACACAATGAGAGGAGAAGAGGAACAAAATCTGTGAACACATATCTGGAATTGGAAATTCTGAGCAGCTCACAATCTTGGGTGTGCCAGAAGAGATCCCAAAAGTAGGGGACATGGTAAACATTCCACAAACCTGGAACTTTGCTGGCCTAATGACTTCTTGACTATCTGCCTCTGACATTTGTCACTAGAAAAATAGCTTTGTGCTTTAGCTTCCTTTGCAGTGAGACCAGGAAAGCTTGGTCTCAGTCTATGTGAACAGGAGGACATGGTTTCATATTTTCCAATACGAACAGGAGGCAGCAGAGCTGAATCCTCCCTTTGTAGGTAACTGTAGCCATTGGGGTATGAGTGTCTCCCTGGGTGGATTGTGAAGCCTTTGGCTCACCCTCCAGTTTTAGTGGCATTTCTTGCAGCTTCCCTAGAAATTTGGTGTTTGTTTTTGAAATACATAAAGGTCAACTGGGACACAGTGCTGGAGGGAGCTCTCTCACATGGGGTGAGTCAGGGTCTGAAGGAAAAAACACAAACTGGGCCGCTACCCCATATATCTTTCCCACTTGAGCGTAGCAACTTGATTCTGATCATCGCACCAGATCCTCTCCCCACAACAACATGCCTTTATATTTTGTGGTCTGCTGGCTGCACCTTGTCAGTCACATGTCATTTGGAAGTCAATGACAGAACCACAGGGGCTCACCACAGATATTGGTCACACACCTGCACTCCATTGCTGCAGGCCGAGTTCCCTGCTGGCTCCTACTCACTGGCATCTCTGTTCTTCACCATGGTCATGAATTCCACTCAGTCAAAAACGGCACTGGCTGGTTCAGTCATGATGAGCAACAGGAGATCTAAAGGTTCTCCAGGGATTTCTGGTCATGGGATTCTCAAAACCTTCATGTTATTGGCCTAGCCAGATTTCAAGAATGAAGAAGTTGGCACTGTGGGTTTTGATTCATTCAGGAGCCATTAAGTGTTGAGGAAATCTCCTTTCAGTAAAAGCGCTAGAGATCGTATGCAGGCAGTGCTTTTCAAGAAGTGGCGAAAGGTACAGGAATCCAGGCCCATTGGGGGTCTAAAATATGAGGTTCATGTGAGTTTTGGCTTTCAACTATAGCTGAAAAGGCTTTAACAGCAGAATGATGAAAAATCCTGGCTGAGATTCCCAGTGCTGTGGAGAAAGCCACCCTCGGCCTAGATCCCAGGTTCCAAAGGCTCCTCTAATGCCTGGCCTTGTAAAATCCCAACACGATTCATGGCAAGAGTTCTCTGAGATCAGTTCCAGAACTGAGTCTCTAATGGCATCACACCAGAGTTCAAGCTGAGGTGGACCCACTCAACTTTTCCAACCACCACACAAAAGACCACTATTCTAACAAAAACATTCCCACAAGGCCCTCATCTACTTCCATACAGACACTCATCATAACATTCTGGCTGGGGGTTTCCATAGGGGGAGCAGTCTAAGATGGTGTGCAAAGTAAGCTCTCATGCCCAACATGTGCCAAATGTCATGGTGGCCTGGACACCCTTCCTGAGAAACAGGATAGATAGTTAATACTGCTCTGCTTCTCAAATTCGAGGCCTCCTGCCTGCCAGGGGTACATTCTTTATGTGTACTGGACTCATGAAAACACCCAAACACCTGTGTGCTAGTTCCTGGAGGGCTTGCAAAAACTCATTTGACCCAGAGGATCCCTGTTCTTACTTCATCGGGGTCAGGAGCCTGACCAGAGGAAGGCAAGAGACTTCATCCAATATTATGGACACAGGGGATTTTTCTTGAGTTTCCTGGGGTGCTGAGAATGTAATTCACAGCCACACACAGGGCCAAGTGTCTGATTCAGACACAGCTTTTACAAAGCACTTTACCTAAAAGGCACAGATTGGGCCTCTTCATTTCCATTTGAAACTGTTTTCCGGAGGATTCCCAAAGCAGTGCCCTAAGGCAAACACCTCCCTGACATTCAGGGGAACAGAACAATAGGGAGGAAAGAAGCCTGGAGAAAAACTTTTCCTTAATTGAACACTGTGGCACTGACAGCTCCTAATCATGCAACTTGGGTGGCTATCTATGCAAGCAGGGATTCTCCAGAGAGATCCTTACCAGTCATGCTAATTTTTGACTTTTCTCAGATGCTTGGCGTTCCCATCGGCAATCCAGTCCATGGCCATGTCACAGAGCTTGAAGGTGGCACCCATCTTGGACACAAAAACACGTACCCCTTCAGAGAGTGGCCGAAATTCAGGAAGAATACAGGAACTTGGGATCTTGGTAGGTGTTGCCCATCTGCAAGGCAAGCAGCAGTCCATTCATCAATTGGCCATGAGGAGTCCTGCAAAGATTTCCACTAGTCAGGACACATTCACAGCTGCATTCTTCTCTCTACTCTCTTTAACCACAAACCCAGTGGGATCCACTGACATAGAAAGACTCACTAGTTAACAGTCCATTTCAAACCAACAAACAACAACAACAACAAACACGTTTTCCCTACATGTTCTCAGAACATGAGACAAAACGCCAAATTGAAACACACACCCACTAAGGCACACAAACCACCCCTGTATTTGGTCTGCATCTATTCACTCTGTCCTATGACTGGGCGGTGAAAATATGTTCCCCAGCAGTGGCCTGTCCTGTCTCAGCTCTGGTGTCCTTGGCCATCTCTATGTAGTTGTCAGGAGCCAGCAATGAGCCAACTCTTCTTTCTCAGGAAAGGCCCCTGTTCAGACCATTCAAGGCATTTGGCTATCCACACATCACCAGGTGCCAAGAAAGAATGACTCTGGCCTTGGTACAGAAAAACAAGCGAGCCCACTGGGAATGGAATTGCCTCTGTGTGCCTCGCCTCCTGGATCCCAAGTTCAGAGAGTTCCATCACCAAGGAAGTGAGGTGAGCTCACTTCCTTCAGGGAAGTGAATGAGGTCACTGCCTTGGCAACCACTTTGTCCTAACAGTTGTTTCCAAGGGTCCCATGAGATGGAGGCTGCCCCACCTTCCTGTGACATTTTCACAAGTCATAAAGGTCTATATACCCTAGGAGCCCGGGATCAGCAACCCACCCAGGCCTGATTGTGTCCATCTTCCCTGCATTGAGAAGAGAGAGGCTGATTCAGCCACATCCCTTCATCCTGACTGGGTTGTTGACCATGGAAGATGACTTTAGACCTCATAGGTCCTACCTAGCTGCCTACATTGGCTCCAGGGATCATTTCTGCATCTACCTTTGAGCTTCTCAGCAGCTGGAGGATTCCCTACATACCTGTATGGCAAGATCAACTCAGGACCTGCTGTTATGTGAAAATAGATTGAGGGAACAGAGTCTGGTTCAGGGTCATATCAGGTTCCATTTGGCTTAGGAGTCATTCTGCTGGATGAATACGGGTATTGGGCAACTGGGATATTTATAAGAATGGAAGGTGAAATGTAAGTATGAAAATAGAAAACTAGGTAAGAGCTGAAGCACACAAGGCTGTGGGGCCCTTGATTTGGATACATAGATTTGAATTATGTTCTGCAGAGGTGAATCCTCTAAATCCATATACAATGCCATAAGATCTTGTACCTGGGACTTCTGAATGTGAAAGAGAACTTCCAGTGATATTGACATAGTAGACAGGATTCCAGTGTAGGGTAAGGAAGAAGAGTGAGTTTAGGATTTGGGCAAAAGGCCCTTTTTGCAATCGAATGAATTTCCAATGGAGTGTAAATGGGAATGTCAGGACACATGAAGAGTCAGTCACAACAAGGCACTTGGGGAACTAGATATCAATAGGGATGATAGGAGATCGGGCAAAGTACAAAATGAGTGATAAGATCAGGGATATTTTCAACACGGGGGGGGCGGGTTGAATACAGTATCCTAGGAAGAAACAAGTGTATACTCACCATAGGATTGAAATTTGAAAACAATAGGCAACCCAGACGGAGATGATTATAGGAATCCATGCTCTCATTAAAGTTAGGCTTTGGAAGAATCATAAGATAAGTGTGAGTTTTGCATTTGGTGTCCAGAAGATGATGTGATGAAGGGAATACATGGAGCAGGTGACATGTGTATTTCTTCCACCATTTCTGGGAGCATGTTTTGAAACCCTATCATTTAGAGTTTGGGGATAAAAATAGGTGTACCCTGGGTCTATGTATACAGAGATGATGCATGAATAGACCATACGGTGAATAAAAATATAACAGGTTACTATTTTAAATAATGGATTGAATTGATATTTTAAAAAATACATGAAATCTGGCGTTCACATACAAACATCCAATCCAAGGAGTTATACATCTAGTGGTAATATTAGGGTTACTAATTACACCCAACTGTGAGTTTTGCTTTGAAAATGATGATGGAATTCAAAAGTAATATTTTCTAAAAGAAATCTCATGAAAAAGCAAGTAAAGCAACATGGAGAAATACATGGGTTCTGATACAGGGAGTGAATGTAAGTGAATCATATGCATATCAATTTGTGAATATTGGATGAAATGATACATCGTGTCATTTCTGAAAAAATAGGAATTTAACAATTTTGAATGAAAATTTACTTCAAAATACACATCACGGCCCATATGAATATACTTTCATTGATGTTAAACTGGGTCACTTACTGTAGAAATATTAGGGTTAGTACTCAATATTCACTGAAGTTCATTTTGAGTGTTCAGAAATGAATATGTATGTCAAGAAAATGAATATTTCTGAGAAATACCTTGTGAAAAGTTGATTATAAATCCACCCAGATGGACAGGAAAGAATCAAGGTAGTATAAGTATTGACACATATATTTCATGTTTGCAAATTCATACTATATATTTTATATATTAAAATGTAGTAGTACGTATGCCAATCGAAATTCACAGCCACACACAGGGCCAAGTGTCTGATTCAGACACAGCTGTTACAAAGCACTTTACCTAAAAGGCACAGATTGGGCCTCTTCATTTCCATTTGAAACTGTTTTCCGGAGGATTCCCAAAGCAGTGCCCTAAGGCAAACACCTCCCTGACATTCAGGGGAACAGAACAATAGGGAGGAAAGAAGCCTGGAGAAAAACTTTTCCTTAATTGAACACTGTGGCACTGACAGCTCCTAATCATGCAACTTGGGTGGCTATCTATGCAAGCAGGGATTCTCCAGAGAGATCCTTACCAGTCATGCTAATTTTTGACTTTTCTCAGATGCTTGGCGTTCCCATCGGCAATCCAGTCCATGGCCATGTCACAGAGCTTGAAGGTGGTACCCATCTTGGACACAAAAACACGAACCCCTTCAGAGAGTGGCCAAAATTCAGGAAGAATACAGGAACTTGGGATCTTGGTAGGTGTTGCCCATCTGCAAGGCAAGCAGCAGTCCATTCATCAATTGGCCATGAGGAGTCCTGCAAAGATTTCCACTAGTCAGGACACATTCACAGCTGCATTCTTCTCTCTACTCTCTTTAACCACAAACCCAGTGGGATCCACTGACATAGAAAGACTCACTAGTTAACAGTCCATTTCAAACCAACAAACAACAACAACAACAAACACGTTTTCCCTACATGTTCTCAGAACATGACAAAAAACGCCAAATTGAAACACACACCCACTAAGAAACACAAACCACCCCTGTATTTGGTCTGCATCTATTCACTCTGTCCTATGACTGGGCGGTGAAAATATGTTCCCCAGCTCTGGTGTCCTTGGCCATCTCTATGTAGTTGTCAGGAGCCAGCAATGAGCCAACTCTTCTTTCTCAGGAAAGGCCCCTGTTCAGACCATTCAAGGCATTTGGCTATCCACACATCACCAGGTGCCAAGAAAGAATGACTCTGGCCTTGGTACAGAAAAACAAGCGAGCCCACTGGGAATGGAATTGCCTCTGGGTGCCTCGCCTCCTGGATCCCAAGTTCAGAGAGTTCCATCACCAAGGAAGTGAGGTGAGCTCACTTCCTTCAGGGAAGTGAATGAGGTCACTGCCTTGGCAACCACTTTGTCCTAACAGTTGTCTCCAAGGGTCCATGAGATGGAGGCTGCCCCACCTTCCTGTGACATTTTCACAAGTCATAAAGGTCTATATACCCTAGGAGCCCGGGATCAGCAACCCACCCAGGCCTGATTGTGTCCATCTTCCCAGCATTGAGAAGAGAGAGGCTGATTCAGGCACATCCCTTCATCCTGACTGGGTTGTTGACCATGGAATATGACTTTAGACCTCATAGGTCCTACCTAGCTGCCTACATTGGCTCCTGGGATCATTTCTGCATCTACCTTTGAGCTTCTCAGAAGCTGGGGATTCCCTACATACCTGTATGGCAAGATCAACTCAGGACCTGCTGTTATGTGAAAATAGAATGAGGGAACAGAGTCTGGTTCAGGGTCATATCAGGTTCCATTTGGCTTAGGAGTCATTCTGCTGGATGAATACGGGTATTGGGCAACTGGGATATTTATAAGAATGGAAGGTGAAATGTAAGTATGAAAATAGAAAACTAGGTAAGAGCTGAAGCACACAAGGCTGTTGGGCCCTTGATTTGGATACATAGATTTGAATTATGTTCTGCAGAGGAGAATCCTCTAAATCCATATACAATGGCATAAGATCTTGTACCTGGGACTTCTGAATGTGAAAGAGAACTTCCAGTGATATTGACATTGTAGACAGGATTGCAGTGTAGGGTAAGGAAGAAGAGTGAGTTTAGGATTTGGGCAAAAGGCCCTTTTTGCAATCGAATGAATTTCCAATGGAGTGTAAATGGGAATGACAGCACACATGAAGAGTCAGTCACAACAAGGCACTTGGGGAAATAGATATCAATAGGGATGTTAGGAGATCCGGCAAAGTACAAAATGAGTGATAAGATCAGGGATATTTTCAACACGGGGGGGGGGCGGGTTGAATACAGTATCCTAGGAAGAAACAAGTGTATACTCACCATAGGATTGAAATTTGAAAACAATAGGCAACCCAGACGGAGATGATTATAGGAATCCATGCTCTCATTAAAGTTAGGCTTTGGAAGAATCATAAGATAAGTGTGAGTTTTGCATTTGGTGTCCAGAAGATGATGTGATGAAAGGAATACATGGAGCAGGTGACATGTGTATTTCTTCCACCATTTCTGGGAGCATGTTTTGAAACCCTATCATTTAGAGTTTGGGGATAAAAATAGGTGTACCCTGGGTCTATGTATATAGAGATGATGCATGAATAGACCATACGGTGAATAAAAATATAACAGGTTACTATTTTAAATAATGGATTGAATTGATATTTTAAAAAATACATGAAATCTGGCGTTCACATACAAACATCCAATCCAAGGAGTTATACATCTAGTGGTAATATTAGGGTTACTAATTACACCCAACTGTGAGTTTTGCTTTGAAAATGATGATGGAATTCAAAAGTAATATTTTCTAAAAGAAATCTCATGAAAAAGCAAGTAAAGCAACATGGAGAAATACATGGGTTCTGATACAGGGAGTGAATGTAAGTGAATCATATGCATATCAATTTGTGAATATTGGATGAAATGATACATCGTGTCATTTCTGAAAAAATAGGAATTTAACAATTTTGAATGAAAATTTACTTCAAAATACACATCACGGCCCATATGAATATACTTTCATTGATGTTAAACTGGGTCACTTACTGTAGAAATATTAGGGTTAGTACTCAATATTCACGGAAGTTCATTTTGAGTGTTCAGAAATGAATATGTATGTCAAGAAAATGAATATTTCTGAGAAATACCTTGTGAAAAGTTGATTATAAATCCACCCAGATGGACAGGAAAGAATCAAGGTAGTATAAGTATTGACACATATATTTCATGTTTGCAAATTCATACTATATATTTTATATATTAAAATGTAATAGTACGTATGCCAATCGAAATTCACAGCCACACACAGGGCCAAGTGTCTGATTCAGACACAGCTGTTACAAAGCACTTTACCTAAAAGGCACAGATTGGGCCTCTTCATTTCCATTTGAAACTGTTTTCCGGAGGATTCCCAAAGCAGTGCCCTAAGGCAAACACCTCCCTGACATTCAGGGGAACAGAACAATAGGGAGGAAAGAAGCCTGGAGAAAAACTTTTCCTTAATTGAACACTGTGGCACTGACAGCTCCTAATCATGCAACTTGGGTGGCTATCTATGCAAGCAGGGATTCTCCAGAGAGATCCTTACCAGTCATGCTAATTTTTGACTTTTCTCAGATGCTTGGCGTTCCCATCGGCAATCCAGTCCATGGCCATGTCACAGAGCTTGAAGGTGGTACCCATCTTGGACACAAAAACACGAACCCCTTCAGAGAGTGGCCAAAATTCAGGAAGAATACAGGAACTTGGGATCTTGGTAGGTGTTGCCCATCTGCAAGGCAAGCAGCAGTCCATTCATCAATTGGCCATGAGGAGTCCTGCAAAGATTTCCACTAGTCAGGACACATTCACAGCTGCATTCTTCTCTCTACTCTCTTTAACCACAAACCCAGTGGGATCCACTGACATAGAAAGACTCACTAGTTAACAGTCCATTTCAAACCAACAAACAACAACAACAACAAACACGTTTTCCCTACATGTTCTCAGAACATGAGACAAAACGCCAAATTGAAACACACACCCACTAAGACACACAAACCACCCCTGTATTTGGTCTGCATCTATTCACTCTGTCCTATGACTGGGCGGTGAAAATATGTTCCCCAGCTCTGGTGTCCTTGGCCATCTCTATGTAGTTGTCAGGAGCCAGCAATGAGCCAACTCTTCTTTCTCAGGAAAGGCCCCTGTTCAGACCATTCAAGGCATTTGGCTATCCACACATCACCAGGTGCCAAGAAAGAATGACTCTGGCCTTGGTACAGAAAAACAAGCGAGCCCACTGGGAATGGAATTGCCTCTGGGTGCCTCGCCTCCTGGATCCCAAGTTCAGAGAGTTCCATCACCAAGGAAGTGAGGTGAGCTCACTTCCTTCAGGGAAGTGAATGAGGTCACTGCCTTGGCAACCACTTTGTCCTAACAGTTGTCTCCAAGGGTCCATGAGATGGAGGCTGCCCCACCTTCCTGTGACATTTTCACAAGTCATAAAGGTCTATATACCCTAGGAGCCCGGGATCAGCAACCCACCCAGGCCTGATTGTGTCCATCTTCCCAGCATTGAGAAGAGAGAGGCTGATTCAGGCACATCCCTTCATCCTGACTGGGTTGTTGACCATGGAATATGACTTTAGACCTCATAGGTCCTACCTAGCTGCCTACATTGGCTCCAGGGATCATTTCTGCATCTACCTTTGAGCTTCTCAGCAGCTGGAGGATTCCCTACATACCTGTATGGCAAGATCAACTCAGGACCTGCTGTTATGTGAAAATAGAATGAGGGAACAGAGTCTGGTTTAGGGTCACATCAGGTTCCATTTGGCTTAGGAGTCATTCTGCTGGATGAATACGGGTATTGGGCAACTGGGATATTTATAAGAATGGAAGGTGAAATGTAAGTATGAAAATAGAAAACTAGGTAAGAGCTGAAGCACACAAGGCTGTTGGGCCCTTGATTTGGATACATAGATTTGAATTATCTTCTGCAGAGGTGAATCCTCTAAATCCATATACAATGGCATAAGATCTTGTACCTGGGACTTCTGAATGTGAAAGAGAACTTCCAGTGATATTGACATAGCAGACAGGATTCCAGTGTAGGGTAAGGAAGAAGAGTGAGTTTAGGATTTGGGCAAAAGGCCCTTTTTGCAATTGAATGAATTTCCAATGGAGTGTAAATGGGAATGTCAGCACACATGAAGAGTCACTCACAACAAGGCACTTGGGGAACTAGATATCAATAGGGATGTTAGGAGATTGGGCAAAGTACAAAATGAGTGATAAGATCAGGGATATTTTCAACACGGGGGGGGGGCGGGTTGAATACAGTATCCTAGGAAGAAACAAGTGTATACTCACCATAGGATTGAAATTTGAAAACAATAGGCAACCCAGACGGAGATGATTATAGGAATCCATGCTCTCATTAAAGTTAGGCTTTGGAAGAATCATAAGATAAGTGTGAGTTTTGCATTTGGTGTCCAGAAGATGATGTGATGAAGGGAATACATGGAGCAGGTGACATGTGTATTTCTTCCACCATTTCTGGGAGCATGTTTTGAAACCCTATCATTTAGAGTTTGGGGATAAAAATAGGTGTACCCTGGGTCTATGTATATAGAGATGATGCATGAATAGACCATACGGTGAATAAAAATATAACAGGTTACTATTTTAAATAATGGATTGAATTGATATTTTAAAAAATACATGAAATCTGGCGTTCACATACAAACATCCAATCCAAGGAGTTATACATCTAGTGGTAATATTAGGGTTACTAATTACACCCAACTGTGAGTTTTGCTTTGAAAATGATGATGGAATTCAAAAGTAATATTTTCTAAAAGAAATCTCATGAAAAAGCAAGTAAAGCAACATGGAGAAATACATGGGTTCTGATACAGGGAGTGAATGTAAGTGAATCATATGCATATCAATTTGTGAATATTGGATGAAATGATACATCGTGTCATTTCTGAAAAAATAGGAATTTAACAATTTTGAATGAAAATTTACTTCAAAATACACATCACGGCCCATATGAATATACTTTCATTGATGTTAAACTGGGTCACTTACTGTAGAAATATTAGGGTTAGTACTCAATATTCACGGAAGTTCATTTTGAGTGTTCAGAAATGAATATGTATGTCAAGAAAATGAATATTTCTGAGAAATACCTTGTGAAAAGTTGATTATAAATCCACCCAGATGGACAGGAAAGAATCAAGGTAGTATAAGTATTGACACATATATTTCATGTTTGCAAATTCATACTATATATTTTATATATTAAAATGTAATAGTACGTATGCCAATCGAAATTCACAGCCACACACAGGGCCAAGTGTCTGATTCAGACACAGCTGTTACAAAGCACTTTACCTAAAAGGCACAGATTGGGCCTCTTCATTTCCATTTGAAACTGTTTTCCGGAGGATTCCCAAAGCAGTGCCCTAAGGCAAACACCTCCCTGACATTCAGGGGAACAGAACAATAGGGAGGAAAGAAGCCTGGAGAAAAACTTTTCCTTAATTGAACACTGTGGCACTGACAGCTCCTAATCATGCAACTTGGGTGGCTATCTATGCAAGCAGGGATTCTCCAGAGAGATCCTTACCAGTCATGCTAATTTTTGACTTTTCTCAGATGCTTGGCGTTCCCATCGGCAATCCAGTCCATGGCCATGTCACAGAGCTTGAAGGTGGTACCCATCTTGGACACAAAAACACGAACCCCTTCAGAGAGTGGCCAAAATTCAGGAAGAATACAGGAACTTGGGATCTTGGTAGGTGTTGCCCATCTGCAAGGCAAGCAGCAGTCCATTCATCAATTGGCCATGAGGAATCCTGCAAAGATTTCCACTAGTCAGGACACATTCACAGCTGCATTCTTCTCTCTACTCTCTTTAACCACAAACCCAGTGGGATCCACTGACATAGAAAGACTCACTAGTTAACAGTCCATTTCAAACCAACAAACAACAACAACAACAAACACGTTTTCCCTACATGTTCTCAGAACATGAGACAAAACGCCAAATTGAAACACACACCCACTAAGACACACAAACCACCCCTGTATTTGGTCTGCATCTATTCACTCTGTCCTATGACTGGGCGGTGAAAATATGTTCCCCAGCAGTGGCCTGTCCTGTCTCAGCTCTGGTGTCCTTGGCCATCTCTATGTAGTTGTCAGGAGCCAGCAATGAGCCAACTCTTCTTTCTCAGGAAAGGCCCCTGTTCAGACCATTCAAGGCATTTGGCTATCCACACATCACCAGGTGCCAAGAAAGAATGACTCTGGCCTTGGTACAGAAAAACAAGCGAGCCCACTGGGAATGGAATTGCCTCTGGGTGCCTCGCCTCCTGGATCCCAAGTTCAGAGAGTTCCATCACCAAGGAAGTGAGGTGAGCTCACTTCCTTCAGGGAAGTGAATGAGGTCACTGCCTTGGCAACCACTTTGTCCTAACAGTTGTTTCCAAGGGTCCCATGAGATGGAGGCTGCCCCACCTTCCTGTGACATTTTCACAAGTCATAAAGGTCTATATACCCTAGGAGCCCGGGATCAGCAACCCACCCAGGCCTGATTGTGTCCATCTTCCCTGCATTGAGAAGAGAGAGGCTGATTCAGCCACATCCCTTCATCCTGACTGGGTTGTTGACCATGGAAGATGACTTTAGACCTCATAGGTCCTACCTAGCTGCCTACATTGGCTCCAGGGATCATTTCTGCATCTACCTTTGAGCTTCTCAGCAGCTGGAGGATTCCCTACATACCTGTATGGCAAGATCAACTCAGGACCTGCTGTTATGTGAAAATAGATTGAGGGAACAGAGTCTGGTTCAGGGTCATATCAGGTTCCATTTGGCTTAGGAGTCATTCTGCTGGATGAATACGGGTATTGGGCAACTGGGATATTTATAAGAATGGAAGGTGAAATGTAAGTATGAAAATAGAAAACTAGGTAAGAGCTGAAGCACACAAGGCTGTGGGGCCCTTGATTTGGATACATAGATTTGAATTATGTTCTGCAGAGGTGAATCCTCTAAATCCATATACAATGCCATAAGATCTTGTACCTGGGACTTCTGAATGTGAAAGAGAACTTCCAGTGATATTGACATAGTAGACAGGATTCCAGTGTAGGGTAAGGAAGAAGAGTGAGTTTAGGATTTGGGCAAAAGGCCCTTTTTGCAATCGAATGAATTTCCAATGGAGTGTAAATGGGAATGTCAGGACACATGAAGAGTCAGTCACAACAAGGCACTTGGGGAACTAGATATCAATAGGGATGATAGGAGATCGGGCAAAGTACAAAATGAGTGATAAGATCAGGGATATTTTCAACACGGGGGGGGGCGGGTTGAATACAGTATCCTAGGAAGAAACAAGTGTATACTCACCATAGGATTGAAATTTGAAAACAATAGGCAACCCAGACGGAGATGATTATAGGAATCCATGCTCTCATTAAAGTTAGGCTTTGGAAGAATCATAAGATAAGTGTGAGTTTTGCATTTGGTGTCCAGAAGATGATGTGATGAAGGGAATACATGGAGCAGGTGACATGTGTATTTCTTCCACCATTTCTGGGAGCATGTTTTGAAACCCTATCATTTAGAGTTTGGGGATAAAAATAGGTGTACCCTGGGTCTATGTATACAGAGATGATGCATGAATAGACCATACGGTGAATAAAAATATAACAGGTTACTATTTTAAATAATGGATTGAATTGATATTTTAAAAAATACATGAAATCTGGCGTTCACATACAAACATCCAATCCAAGGAGTTATACATCTAGTGGTAATATTAGGGTTACTAATTACACCCAACTGTGAGTTTTGCTTTGAAAATGATGATGGAATTCAAAAGTAATATTTTCTAAAAGAAATCTCATGAAAAAGCAAGTAAAGCAACATGGAGAAATACATGGGTTCTGATACAGGGAGTGAATGTAAGTGAATCATATGCATATCAATTTGTGAATATTGGATGAAATGATACATCGTGTCATTTCTGAAAAAATAGGAATTTAACAATTTTGAATGAAAATTTACTTCAAAATACACATCACGGCCCATATGAATATACTTTCATTGATGTTAAACTGGGTCACTTACTGTAGAAATATTAGGGTTAGTACTCAATATTCACTGAAGTTCATTTTGAGTGTTCAGAAATGAATATGTATGTCAAGAAAATGAATATTTCTGAGAAATACCTTGTGAAAAGTTGATTATAAATCCACCCAGATGGACAGGAAAGAATCAAGGTAGTATAAGTATTGACACATATATTTCATGTTTGCAAATTCATACTATATATTTTATATATTAAAATGTAGTAGTACGTATGCCAATCGAAATTCACAGCCACACACAGGGCCAAGTGTCTGATTCAGACACAGCTGTTACAAAGCACTTTACCTAAAAGGCACAGATTGGGCCTCTTCATTTCCATTTGAAACTGTTTTCCGGAGGATTCCCAAAGCAGTGCCCTAAGGCAAACACCTCCCTGACATTCAGGGGAACAGAACAATAGGGAGGAAAGAAGCCTGGAGAAAAACTTTTCCTTAATTGAACACTGTGGCACTGACAGCTCCTAATCATGCAACTTGGGTGGCTATCTATGCAAGCAGGGATTCTCCAGAGAGATCCTTACCAGTCATGCTAATTTTTGACTTTTCTCAGATGCTTGGCGTTCCCATCGGCAATCCAGTCCATGGCCATGTCACAGAGCTTGAAGGTGGTACCCATCTTGGACACAAAAACACGAACCCCTTCAGAGAGTGGCCAAAATTCAGGAAGAATACAGGAACTTGGGATCTTGGTAGGTGTTGCCCATCTGCAAGGCAAGCAGCAGTCCATTCATCAATTGGCCATGAGGAGTCCTGCAAAGATTTCCACTAGTCAGGACACATTCACAGCTGCATTCTTCTCTCTACTCTCTTTAACCACAAACCCAGTGGGATCCACTGACATAGAAAGACTCACTAGTTAACAGTCCATTTCAAACCAACAAACAACAACAAAAACAAACACGTTTTTCCTACATGTTCTCAGAACGTGACAAAAAATGCCAAATTGAAACACACACCCACTAAGACACACAAACCACCCCTGTATTTGGTCTGCATCTATTCACTCTGTCCTATGACTGGGCGGTGAAAATATGTTCCCCAGCTCTGGTGTCCTTGGCCATCTCTATGTAGTTGTCAGGAGCCAGCAATGAGCCAACTCTTCTTTCTCAGGAAAGGCCCCTGTTCAGACCATTCAAGGCATTTGGCTATCCACACATCACCAGGTGCCAAGAAAGAATGACTCTGGCCTTGGTACAGAAAAACAAGCGAGCCCACTGGGAATGGAATTGCCTCTGGGTGCCTCGCCTCCTGGATCCCAAGTTCAGAGAGTTCCATCACCAAGGAAGTGAGGTGAGCTCACTTCCTTCAGGGAAGTGAATGAGGTCACTGCCTTGGCAACCACTTTGTCCTAACAGTTGTCTCCAAGGGTCCATGAGATGGAGGCTGCCCCACCTTCCTGTGACATTTTCACAAGTCATAAAGGTCTATATACCCTAGGAGCCCGGGATCAGCAACCCACCCAGGCCTGATTGTGTCCATCTTCCCAGCATTGAGAAGAGAGAGGCTGATTCAGGCACATCCCTTCATCCTGACTGGGTTGTTGACCATGGAATATGACTTTAGACCTCATAGGTCCTACCTAGCTGCCTACATTGGCTCCTGGGATCATTTCTGCATCTACCTTTGAGCTTCTCAGAAGCTGGGGATTCCCTACATACCTGTATGGCAAGATCAACTCAGGACCTGCTGTTATGTGAAAATAGATTGAGGGAACAGAGTCTGGTTCAGGGTCATATCAGGTTCCATTTGGCTTAGGAGTCATTCTGCTGGATGAATACGGGTATTGGGCAACTGGGATATTTATAAGAATGGAAGGTGAAATGTAAGTATGAAAATAGAAAACTAGGTAAGAGCTGAAGCACACAAGGCTGTTGGGCCCTTGATTTGGATACATAGATTTGAATTATGTTCTGCAGAGGAGAATCCTCTAAATCCATATACAATGGCATAAGATCTTGTACCTGGGACTTCTGAATGTGAAAGAGAACTTCCAGTGATATTGACATTGTAGACAGGATTGCAGTGTAGGGTAAGGAAGAAGAGTGAGTTTAGGATTTGGGCAAAAGGCCCTTTTTGCAATCGAATGAATTTCCAATGGAGTGTAAATGGGAATGACAGCACACATGAAGAGTCAGTCACAACAAGGCACTTGGGGAAATAGATATCAATAGGGATGTTAGGAGATCCGGCAAAGTACAAAATGAGTGATAAGATCAGGGATATTTTCAACACGGGGGGGGGGCGGGTTGAATACAGTATCCTAGGAAGAAACAAGTGTATACTCACCATAGGATTGAAATTTGAAAACAATAGGCAACCCAGACGGAGATGATTATAGGAATCCATGCTCTCATTAAAGTTAGGCTTTGGAAGAATCATAAGATAAGTGTGAGTTTTGCATTTGGTGTCCAGAAGATGATGTGATGAAAGGAATACATGGAGCAGGTGACATGTGTATTTCTTCCACCATTTCTGGGAGCATGTTTTGAAACCCTATCATTTAGAGTTTGGGGATAAAAATAGGTGTACCCTGGGTCTATGTATATAGAGATGATGCATGAATAGACCATACGGTGAATAAAAATATAACAGGTTACTATTTTAAATAATGGATTGAATTGATATTTTAAAAAATACATGAAATCTGGCGTTCACATACAAACATCCAATCCAAGGAGTTATACATCTAGTGGTAATATTAGGGTTACTAATTACACCCAACTGTGAGTTTTGCTTTGAAAATGATGATGGAATTCAAAAGTAATATTTTCTAAAAGAAATCTCATGAAAAAGCAAGTAAAGCAACATGGAGAAATACATGGGTTCTGATACAGGGAGTGAATGTAAGTGAATCATATGCATATCAATTTGTGAATATTGGATGAAATGATACATCGTGTCATTTCTGAAAAAATAGGAATTTAACAATTTTGAATGAAAATTTACTTCAAAATACACATCACGGCCCATATGAATATACTTTCATTGATGTTAAACTGGGTCACTTACTGTAGAAATATTAGGGTTAGTACTCAATATTCACGGAAGTTCATTTTGAGTGTTCAGAAATGAATATGTATGTCAAGAAAATGAATATTTCTGAGAAATACCTTGTGAAAAGTTGATTATAAATCCACCCAGATGGACAGGAAAGAATCAAGGTAGTATAAGTATTGACACATATATTTCATGTTTGCAAATTCATACTATATATTTTATATATTAAAATGTAATAGTACGTATGCCAATCGAAATTCACAGCCACACACAGGGCCAAGTGTCTGATTCAGACACAGCTGTTACAAAGCACTTTACCTAAAAGGCACAGATTGGGCCTCTTCATTTCCATTTGAAACTGTTTTCCGGAGGATTCCCAAAGCAGTGCCCTAAGGCAAACACCTCCCTGACATTCAGGGGAACAGAACAATAGGGAGGAAAGAAGCCTGGAGAAAAACTTTTCCTTAATTGAACACTGTGGCACTGACAGCTCCTAATCATGCAACTTGGGTGGCTATCTATGCAAGCAGGGATTCTCCAGAGAGATCCTTACCAGTCATGCTAATTTTTGACTTTTCTCAGATGCTTGGCGTTCCCATCGGCAATCCAGTCCATGGCCATGTCACAGAGCTTGAAGGTGGTACCCATCTTGGACACAAAAACACGAACCCCTTCAGAGAGTGGCCAAAATTCAGGAAGAATACAGGAACTTGGGATCTTGGTAGGTGTTGCCCATCTGCAAGGCAAGCAGCAGTCCATTCATCAATTGGCCATGAGGAATCCTGCAAAGATTTCCACTAGTCAGGACACATTCACAGCTGCATTCTTCTCTCTACTCTCTTTAACCACAAACCCAGTGGGATCCACTGACATAGAAAGACTCACTAGTTAACAGTCCATTTCAAACCAACAAACAACAACAACAACAAACACGTTTTCCCTACATGTTCTCAGAACATGAGACAAAACGCCAAATTGAAACACACACCCACTAAGACACACAAACCACCCCTGTATTTGGTCTGCATCTATTCACTCTGTCCTATGACTGGGCGGTGAAAATATGTTCCCCAGCAGTGGCCTGTCCTGTCTCAGCTCTGGTGTCCTTGGCCATCTCTATGTAGTTGTCAGGAGCCAGCAATGAGCCAACTCTTCTTTCTCAGGAAAGGCCCCTGTTCAGACCATTCAAGGCATTTGGCTATCCACACATCACCAGGTGCCAAGAAAGAATGACTCTGGCCTTGGTACAGAAAAACAAGCGAGCCCACTGGGAATGGAATTGCCTCTGTGTGCCTCGCCTCCTGGATCCCAAGTTCAGAGAGTTCCATCACCAAGGAAGTGAGGTGAGCTCACTTCCTTCAGGGAAGTGAATGAGGTCACTGCCTTGGCAACCACTTTGTCCTAACAGTTGTTTCCAAGGGTCCCATGAGATGGAGGCTGCCCCACCTTCCTGTGACATTTTCACAAGTCATAAAGGTCTATATACCCTAGGAGCCCGGGATCAGCAACCCACCCAGGCCTGATTGTGTCCATCTTCCCTGCATTGAGAAGAGAGAGGCTGATTCAGCCACATCCCTTCATCCTGACTGGGTTGTTGACCATGGAAGATGACTTTAGACCTCATAGGTCCTACCTAGCTGCCTACATTGGCTCCAGGGATCATTTCTGCATCTACCTTTGAGCTTCTCAGCAGCTGGAGGATTCCCTACATACCTGTATGGCAAGATCAACTCAGGACCTGCTGTTATGTGAAAATAGATTGAGGGAACAGAGTCTGGTTCAGGGTCATATCAGGTTCCATTTGGCTTAGGAGTCATTCTGCTGGATGAATACGGGTATTGGGCAACTGGGATATTTATAAGAATGGAAGGTGAAATGTAAGTATGAAAATAGAAAACTAGGTAAGAGCTGAAGCACACAAGGCTGTGGGGCCCTTGATTTGGATACATAGATTTGAATTATGTTCTGCAGAGGTGAATCCTCTAAATCCATATACAATGCCATAAGATCTTGTACCTGGGACTTCTGAATGTGAAAGAGAACTTCCAGTGATATTGACATAGTAGACAGGATTCCAGTGTAGGGTAAGGAAGAAGAGTGAGTTTAGGATTTGGGCAAAAGGCCCTTTTTGCAATCGAATGAATTTCCAATGGAGTGTAAATGGGAATGTCAGGACACATGAAGAGTCAGTCACAACAAGGCACTTGGGGAACTAGATATCAATAGGGATGATAGGAGATCGGGCAAAGTACAAAATGAGTGATAAGATCAGGGATATTTTCAACACGGGGGGGGCGGGTTGAATACAGTATCCTAGGAAGAAACAAGTGTATACTCACCATAGGATTGAAATTTGAAAACAATAGGCAACCCAGACGGAGATGATTATAGGAATCCATGCTCTCATTAAAGTTAGGCTTTGGAAGAATCATAAGATAAGTGTGAGTTTTGCATTTGGTGTCCAGAAGATGATGTGATGAAGGGAATACATGGAGCAGGTGACATGTGTATTTCTTCCACCATTTCTGGGAGCATGTTTTGAAACCCTATCATTTAGAGTTTGGGGATAAAAATAGGTGTACCCTGGGTCTATGTATACAGAGATGATGCATGAATAGACCATACGGTGAATAAAAATATAACAGGTTACTATTTTAAATAATGGATTGAATTGATATTTTAAAAAATACATGAAATCTGGCGTTCACATACAAACATCCAATCCAAGGAGTTATACATCTAGTGGTAATATTAGGGTTACTAATTACACCCAACTGTGAGTTTTGCTTTGAAAATGATGATGGAATTCAAAAGTAATATTTTCTAAAAGAAATCTCATGAAAAAGCAAGTAAAGCAACATGGAGAAATACATGGGTTCTGATACAGGGAGTGAATGTAAGTGAATCATATGCATATCAATTTGTGAATATTGGATGAAATGATACATCGTGTCATTTCTGAAAAAATAGGAATTTAACAATTTTGAATGAAAATTTACTTCAAAATACACATCACGGCCCATATGAATATACTTTCATTGATGTTAAACTGGGTCACTTACTGTAGAAATATTAGGGTTAGTACTCAATATTCACTGAAGTTCATTTTGAGTGTTCAGAAATGAATATGTATGTCAAGAAAATGAATATTTCTGAGAAATACCTTGTGAAAAGTTGATTATAAATCCACCCAGATGGACAGGAAAGAATCAAGGTAGTATAAGTATTGACACATATATTTCATGTTTGCAAATTCATACTATATATTTTATATATTAAAATGTAGTAGTACGTATGCCAATCGAAATTCACAGCCACACACAGGGCCAAGTGTCTGATTCAGACACAGCTGTTACAAAGCACTTTACCTAAAAGGCACAGATTGGGCCTCTTCATTTCCATTTGAAACTGTTTTCCGGAGGATTCCCAAAGCAGTGCCCTAAGGCAAACACCTCCCTGACATTCAGGGGAACAGAACAATAGGGAGGAAAGAAGCCTGGAGAAAAACTTTTCCTTAATTGAACACTGTGGCACTGACAGCTCCTAATCATGCAACTTGGGTGGCTATCTATGCAAGCAGGGATTCTCCAGAGAGATCCTTACCAGTCATGCTAATTTTTGACTTTTCTCAGATGCTTGGCGTTCCCATCGGCAATCCAGTCCATGGCCATGTCACAGAGCTTGAAGGTGGTACCCATCTTGGACACAAAAACACGAACCCCTTCAGAGAGTGGCCAAAATTCAGGAAGAATACAGGAACTTGGGATCTTGGTAGGTGTTGCCCATCTGCAAGGCAAGCAGCAGTCCATTCATCAATTGGCCATGAGGAGTCCTGCAAAGATTTCCACTAGTCAGGACACATTCACAGCTGCATTCTTCTCTCTACTCTCTTTAACCACAAACCCAGTGGGATCCACTGACATAGAAAGACTCACTAGTTAACAGTCCATTTCAAACCAACAAACAACAACAACAACAAACACGTTTTCCCTACATGTTCTCAGAACATGACAAAAAACGCCAAATTGAAACACACACCCACTAAGAAACACAAACCACCCCTGTATTTGGTCTGCATCTATTCACTCTGTCCTATGACTGGGCGGTGAAAATATGTTCCCCAGCTCTGGTGTCCTTGGCCATCTCTATGTAGTTGTCAGGAGCCAGCAATGAGCCAACTCTTCTTTCTCAGGAAAGGCCCCTGTTCAGACCATTCAAGGCATTTGGCTATCCACACATCACCAGGTGCCAAGAAAGAATGACTCTGGCCTTGGTACAGAAAAACAAGCGAGCCCACTGGGAATGGAATTGCCTCTGGGTGCCTCGCCTCCTGGATCCCAAGTTCAGAGAGTTCCATCACCAAGGAAGTGAGGTGAGCTCACTTCCTTCAGGGAAGTGAATGAGGTCACTGCCTTGGCAACCACTTTGTCCTAACAGTTGTCTCCAAGGGTCCATGAGATGGAGGCTGCCCCACCTTCCTGTGACATTTTCACAAGTCATAAAGGTCTATATACCCTAGGAGCCCGGGATCAGCAACCCACCCAGGCCTGATTGTGTCCATCTTCCCAGCATTGAGAAGAGAGAGGCTGATTCAGGCACATCCCTTCATCCTGACTGGGTTGTTGACCATGGAATATGACTTTAGACCTCATAGGTCCTACCTAGCTGCCTACATTGGCTCCTGGGATCATTTCTGCATCTACCTTTGAGCTTCTCAGAAGCTGGGGATTCCCTACATACCTGTATGGCAAGATCAACTCAGGACCTGCTGTTATGTGAAAATAGAATGAGGGAACAGAGTCTGGTTCAGGGTCATATCAGGTTCCATTTGGCTTAGGAGTCATTCTGCTGGATGAATACGGGTATTGGGCAACTGGGATATTTATAAGAATGGAAGGTGAAATGTAAGTATGAAAATAGAAAACTAGGTAAGAGCTGAAGCACACAAGGCTGTTGGGCCCTTGATTTGGATACATAGATTTGAATTATGTTCTGCAGAGGAGAATCCTCTAAATCCATATACAATGGCATAAGATCTTGTACCTGGGACTTCTGAATGTGAAAGAGAACTTCCAGTGATATTGACATTGTAGACAGGATTGCAGTGTAGGGTAAGGAAGAAGAGTGAGTTTAGGATTTGGGCAAAAGGCCCTTTTTGCAATCGAATGAATTTCCAATGGAGTGTAAATGGGAATGACAGCACACATGAAGAGTCAGTCACAACAAGGCACTTGGGGAAATAGATATCAATAGGGATGTTAGGAGATCCGGCAAAGTACAAAATGAGTGATAAGATCAGGGATATTTTCAACACGGGGGGGGGGCGGGTTGAATACAGTATCCTAGGAAGAAACAAGTGTATACTCACCATAGGATTGAAATTTGAAAACAATAGGCAACCCAGACGGAGATGATTATAGGAATCCATGCTCTCATTAAAGTTAGGCTTTGGAAGAATCATAAGATAAGTGTGAGTTTTGCATTTGGTGTCCAGAAGATGATGTGATGAAAGGAATACATGGAGCAGGTGACATGTGTATTTCTTCCACCATTTCTGGGAGCATGTTTTGAAACCCTATCATTTAGAGTTTGGGGATAAAAATAGGTGTACCCTGGGTCTATGTATATAGAGATGATGCATGAATAGACCATACGGTGAATAAAAATATAACAGGTTACTATTTTAAATAATGGATTGAATTGATATTTTAAAAAATACATGAAATCTGGCGTTCACATACAAACATCCAATCCAAGGAGTTATACATCTAGTGGTAATATTAGGGTTACTAATTACACCCAACTGTGAGTTTTGCTTTGAAAATGATGATGGAATTCAAAAGTAATATTTTCTAAAAGAAATCTCATGAAAAAGCAAGTAAAGCAACATGGAGAAATACATGGGTTCTGATACAGGGAGTGAATGTAAGTGAATCATATGCATATCAATTTGTGAATATTGGATGAAATGATACATCGTGTCATTTCTGAAAAAATAGGAATTTAACAATTTTGAATGAAAATTTACTTCAAAATACACATCACGGCCCATATGAATATACTTTCATTGATGTTAAACTGGGTCACTTACTGTAGAAATATTAGGGTTAGTACTCAATATTCACGGAAGTTCATTTTGAGTGTTCAGAAATGAATATGTATGTCAAGAAAATGAATATTTCTGAGAAATACCTTGTGAAAAGTTGATTATAAATCCACCCAGATGGACAGGAAAGAATCAAGGTAGTATAAGTATTGACACATATATTTCATGTTTGCAAATTCATACTATATATTTTATATATTAAAATGTAATAGTACGTATGCCAATCGAAATTCACAGCCACACACAGGGCCAAGTGTCTGATTCAGACACAGCTGTTACAAAGCACTTTACCTAAAAGGCACAGATTGGGCCTCTTCATTTCCATTTGAAACTGTTTTCCGGAGGATTCCCAAAGCAGTGCCCTAAGGCAAACACCTCCCTGACATTCAGGGGAACAGAACAATAGGGAGGAAAGAAGCCTGGAGAAAAACTTTTCCTTAATTGAACACTGTGGCACTGACAGCTCCTAATCATGCAACTTGGGTGGCTATCTATGCAAGCAGGGATTCTCCAGAGAGATCCTTACCAGTCATGCTAATTTTTGACTTTTCTCAGATGCTTGGCGTTCCCATCGGCAATCCAGTCCATGGCCATGTCACAGAGCTTGAAGGTGGTACCCATCTTGGACACAAAAACACGAACCCCTTCAGAGAGTGGCCAAAATTCAGGAAGAATACAGGAACTTGGGATCTTGGTAGGTGTTGCCCATCTGCAAGGCAAGCAGCAGTCCATTCATCAATTGGCCATGAGGAATCCTGCAAAGATTTCCACTAGTCAGGACACATTCACAGCTGCATTCTTCTCTCTACTCTCTTTAACCACAAACCCAGTGGGATCCACTGACATAGAAAGACTCACTAGTTAACAGTCCATTTCAAACCAACAAACAACAACAACAACAAACACGTTTTCCCTACATGTTCTCAGAACATGAGACAAAACGCCAAATTGAAACACACACCCACTAAGACACACAAACCACCCCTGTATTTGGTCTGCATCTATTCACTCTGTCCTATGACTGGGCGGTGAAAATATGTTCCCCAGCAGTGGCCTGTCCTGTCTCAGCTCTGGTGTCCTTGGCCATCTCTATGTAGTTGTCAGGAGCCAGCAATGAGCCAACTCTTCTTTCTCAGGAAAGGCCCCTGTTCAGACCATTCAAGGCATTTGGCTATCCACACATCACCAGGTGCCAAGAAAGAATGACTCTGGCCTTGGTACAGAAAAACAAGCGAGCCCACTGGGAATGGAATTGCCTCTGTGTGCCTCGCCTCCTGGATCCCAAGTTCAGAGAGTTCCATCACCAAGGAAGTGAGGTGAGCTCACTTCCTTCAGGGAAGTGAATGAGGTCACTGCCTTGGCAACCACTTTGTCCTAACAGTTGTTTCCAAGGGTCCCATGAGATGGAGGCTGCCCCACCTTCCTGTGACATTTTCACAAGTCATAAAGGTCTATATACCCTAGGAGCCCGGGATCAGCAACCCACCCAGGCCTGATTGTGTCCATCTTCCCTGCATTGAGAAGAGAGAGGCTGATTCAGCCACATCCCTTCATCCTGACTGGGTTGTTGACCATGGAAGATGACTTTAGACCTCATAGGTCCTACCTAGCTGCCTACATTGGCTCCAGGGATCATTTCTGCATCTACCTTTGAGCTTCTCAGCAGCTGGAGGATTCCCTACATACCTGTATGGCAAGATCAACTCAGGACCTGCTGTTATGTGAAAATAGATTGAGGGAACAGAGTCTGGTTCAGGGTCATATCAGGTTCCATTTGGCTTAGGAGTCATTCTGCTGGATGAATACGGGTATTGGGCAACTGGGATATTTATAAGAATGGAAGGTGAAATGTAAGTATGAAAATAGAAAACTAGGTAAGAGCTGAAGCACACAAGGCTGTGGGGCCCTTGATTTGGATACATAGATTTGAATTATGTTCTGCAGAGGTGAATCCTCTAAATCCATATACAATGCCATAAGATCTTGTACCTGGGACTTCTGAATGTGAAAGAGAACTTCCAGTGATATTGACATAGTAGACAGGATTCCAGTGTAGGGTAAGGAAGAAGAGTGAGTTTAGGATTTGGGCAAAAGGCCCTTTTTGCAATCGAATGAATTTCCAATGGAGTGTAAATGGGAATGTCAGGACACATGAAGAGTCAGTCACAACAAGGCACTTGGGGAACTAGATATCAATAGGGATGATAGGAGATCGGGCAAAGTACAAAATGAGTGATAAGATCAGGGATATTTTCAACACGGGGGGGGGCGGGTTGAATACAGTATCCTAGGAAGAAACAAGTGTATACTCACCATAGGATTGAAATTTGAAAACAATAGGCAACCCAGACGGAGATGATTATAGGAATCCATGCTCTCATTAAAGTTAGGCTTTGGAAGAATCATAAGATAAGTGTGAGTTTTGCATTTGGTGTCCAGAAGATGATGTGATGAAAGGAATACATGGAGCAGGTGACATGTGTATTTCTTCCACCATTTCTGGGAGCATGTTTTGAAACCCTATCATTTAGAGTTTGGGGATAAAAATAGGTGTACCCTGGGTCTATGTATACAGAGATGATGCATGAATAGACCATACGGTGAATAAAAATATAACAGGTTACTATTTTAAATAATGGATTGAATTGATATTTTAAAAAATACATGAAATCTGGCGTTCACATACAAACATCCAATCCAAGGAGTTATACATCTAGTGGTAATATTAGGGTTACTAATTACACCCAACTGTGAGTTTTGCTTTGAAAATGATGATGGAATTCAAAAGTAATATTTTCTAAAAGAAATCTCATGAAAAAGCAAGTAAAGCAACATGGAGAAATACATGGGTTCTGATACAGGGAGTGAATGTAAGTGAATCATATGCATATCAATTTGTGAATATTGGATGAAATGATACATCGTGTCATTTCTGAAAAAATAGGAATTTAACAATTTTGAATGAAAATTTACTTCAAAATACACATCACGGCCCATATGAATATACTTTCATTGATGTTAAACTGGGTCACTTACTGTAGAAATATTAGGGTTACTACTCAATATTCACGGAAGTTCATTTTGAGTGTTCAGAAATGAATATGTATGTCAAGAAAATGAATATTTCTGAGAAATACCTTGTGAAAAGTTGATTATAAATCCACCCAGATGGACAGGAAAGAATCAAGGTAGTATAAGTATTGACACATATATTTCATGTTTGCAAATTCATACTATATATTTTATATATTAAAATGTAGTAGTACGTATGCCAATCGAAATTCACAGCCACACACAGGGCCAAGTGTCTGATTCAGACACAGCTGTTACAAAGCACTTTACCTAAAAGGCACAGATTGGGCCTCTTCATTTCCATTTGAAACTGTTTTCCGGAGGATTCCCAAAGCAGTGCCCTAAGGCAAACACCTCCCTGACATTCAGGGGAACAGAACAATAGGGAGGAAAGAAGCCTGGAGAAAAACTTTTCCTTAATTGAACACTGTGGCACTGACAGCTCCTAATCATGCAACTTGGGTGGCTATCTATGCAAGCAGGGATTCTCCAGAGAGATCCTTACCAGTCATGCTAATTTTTGACTTTTCTCAGATGCTTGGCGTTCCCATCGGCAATCCAGTCCATGGCCATGTCACAGAGCTTGAAGGTGGTACCCATCTTGGACACAAAAACACGAACCCCTTCAGAGAGTGGCCAAAATTCAGGAAGAATACAGGAACTTGGGATCTTGGTAGGTGTTGCCCATCTGCAAGGCAAGCAGCAGTCCATTCATCAATTGGCCATGAGGAGTCCTGCAAAGATTTCCACTAGTCAGGACACATTCACAGCTGCATTCTTCTCTCTACTCTCTTTAACCACAAACCCAGTGGGATCCACTGACATAGAAAGACTCACTAGTTAACAGTCCATTTCAAACCAACAAACAACAACAACAACAAACACGTTTTCCCTACATGTTCTCAGAACATGAGACAAAACGCCAAATTGAAACACACACCCACTAAGACACACAAACCACCCCTGTATTTGGTCTGCATCTATTCACTCTGTCCTATGACTGGGCGGTGAAAATATGTTCCCCAGCTCTGGTGTCCTTGGCCATCTCTATGTAGTTGTCAGGAGCCAGCAATGAGCCAACTCTTCTTTCTCAGGAAAGGCCCCTGTTCAGACCATTCAAGGCATTTGGCTATCCACACATCACCAGGTGCCAAGAAAGAATGACTCTGGCCTTGGTACAGAAAAACAAGCGAGCCCACTGGGAATGGAATTGCCTCTGGGTGCCTCGCCTCCTGGATCCCAAGTTCAGAGAGTTCCATCACCAAGGAAGTGAGGTGAGCTCACTTCCTTCAGGGAAGTGAATGAGGTCACTGCCTTGGCAACCACTTTGTCCTAACAGTTGTCTCCAAGGGTCCATGAGATGGAGGCTGCCCCACCTTCCTGTGACATTTTCACAAGTCATAAAGGTCTATATACCCTAGGAGCCCGGGATCAGCAACCCACCCAGGCCTGATTGTGTCCATCTTCCCAGCATTGAGAAGAGAGAGGCTGATTCAGGCACATCCCTTCATCCTGACTGGGTTGTTGACCATGGAATATGACTTTAGACCTCATAGGTCCTACCTAGCTGCCTACATTGGCTCCTGGGATCATTTCTGCATCTACCTTTGAGCTTCTCAGAAGCTGGGGATTCCCTACATACCTGTATGGCAAGATCAACTCAGGACCTGCTGTTATGTGAAAATAGATTGAGGGAACAGAGTCTGGTTCAGGGTCATATCAGGTTCCATTTGGCTTAGGAGTCATTCTGCTGGATGAATACGGGTATTGGGCAACTGGGATATTTATAAGAATGGAAGGTGAAATGTAAGTATGAAAATAGAAAACTAGGTAAGAGCTGAAGCACACAAGGCTGTTGGGCCCTTGATTTGGATACATAGATTTGAATTATGTTCTGCAGAGGAGAATCCTCTAAATCCATATACAATGGCATAAGATCTTGTACCTGGGACTTCTGAATGTGAAAGAGAACTTCCAGTGATATTGACATTGTAGACAGGATTGCAGTGTAGGGTAAGGAAGAAGAGTGAGTTTAGGATTTGGGCAAAAGGCCCTTTTTGCAATCGAATGAATTTCCAATGGAGTGTAAATGGGAATGACAGCACACATGAAGAGTCAGTCACAACAAGGCACTTGGGGAAATAGATATCAATAGGGATGTTAGGAGATCCGGCAAAGTACAAAATGAGTGATAAGATCAGGGATATTTTCAACACGGGGGGGGGGGCGGGTTGAATACAGTATCCTAGGAAGAAACAAGTGTATACTCACCATAGGATTGAAATTTGAAAACAATAGGCAACCCAGACGGAGATGATTATAGGAATCCATGCTCTCATTAAAGTTAGGCTTTGGAAGAATCATAAGATAAGTGTGAGTTTTGCATTTGGTGTCCAGAAGATGATGTGATGAAAGGAATACATGGAGCAGGTGACATGTGTATTTCTTCCACCATTTCTGGGAGCATGTTTTGAAACCCTATCATTTAGAGTTTGGGGATAAAAATAGGTGTACCCTGGGTCTATGTATATAGAGATGATGCATGAATAGACCATACGGTGAATAAAAATATAACAGGTTACTATTTTAAATAATGGATTGAATTGATATTTTAAAAAATACATGAAATCTGGCGTTCACATACAAACATCCAATCCAAGGAGTTATACATCTAGTGGTAATATTAGGGTTACTAATTACACCCAACTGTGAGTTTTGCTTTGAAAATGATGATGGAATTCAAAAGTAATATTTTCTAAAAGAAATCTCATGAAAAAGCAAGTAAAGCAACATGGAGAAATACATGGGTTCTGATACAGGGAGTGAATGTAAGTGAATCATATGCATATCAATTTGTGAATATTGGATGAAATGATACATCGTGTCATTTCTGAAAAAATAGGAATTTAACAATTTTGAATGAAAATTTACTTCAAAATACACATCACGGCCCATATGAATATACTTTCATTGATGTTAAACTGGGTCACTTACTGTAGAAATATTAGGGTTAGTACTCAATATTCACTGAAGTTCATTTTGAGTGTTCAGAAATGAATATGTATGTCAAGAAAATGAATATTTCTGAGAAATATCTTGTGAAAAGTTGATTATAAATCCACCCAGATGGACATGAAAGAATCAAGGTAGTGTAAGTATTGACAAATATACATTTCATGTTTGCAAATTCATACTATATATTTAATATATTAAAATGTAATAGTACGTATGCCAATCGAAATTCATAAGGGGATATATATCCTTCACATATGTATCCAAAATATTCATTTTCCTCCGCATTGTTTCATGGATAAACTTGTTGAAGTATAAGTTCACCACAGCTTGAATTTTCAGTTACCTCACTGTACTGGGGGAGGGCAGTGATCTCTTCATGAAATTTGTATTTTCCAAAATAAGAGTACTCTCAAGAATACACCTGTGATGGCAGTAGGATTGTATATGTGTATATAAAAATATACATCGTGAACCAGGTGACAGAGACAGGGAGTCAGGAAGTGACATATTTATTAATTTTGAAAATTCGTGGAGAAATAAAAGGAGAAAAATGTGTGACAGATTTCATAATATGTATCTCCGATGAAGCAAAAGACAAGTCCAAGTATACACCATGCCTCCTATCAAATGCCTCTACTTCTATTCCTTTAGATTATTTTTATCGATGTTACGATAAGTAGTCAGAGTCTAGTAGGTTATGGGTTAGGGTCAGAGATTCAATATTTCAAATGGCAAAACGGAAAATGAGTCTAAGATATATTCGAACACGTGCCACATAACAATCTTCCACTGTCATCCACCACAATGCCTTGACATTACTCTCACCACAAATAAGACACAATGAGAGGAGAAGAGGAACAAAATCTGTGAACACATATCTGGAATTGGAAATTCTGAGCAGCTCACAATCTTGGGTGTGCCAGAAGAGATCCCAAAAGTAGGGGACATGGTAAACATTCCACAAACCTGGAACTTTGCTGGCCTAATGACTTCTTGACTATCTGCCTCTGACATTTGTCACTAGAAAAATAGCTTTGTGCTTTAGCTTCCTTTGCAGTGAGACCAGGAAAGCTTGGTCTCAGTCTATGTGAACAGGAGGACATGGTTTCATATTTTCCAATACGAACAGGAGGCAGCAGAGCTGAATCCTCCCTTTGTAGGTAACTGTAGCCATTGGGGTATGAGTGTCTCCCTGGGTGGATTGTGAAGCCTTTGGCTCACCCTCCAGTTTTAGTGGCATTTCTTGCAGCTTCCCTAGAAATTTGGTGTTTGTTTTTGAAATACATAAAGGTCAACTGGGACACAGTGCTGGAGGGAGCTCTCTCACATGGGGTGAGTCAGGGTCTGAAGGAAAAAACACAAACTGGGCCGCTACCCCATATATCTTTCCCACTTGAGCGTAGCAACTTGATTCTGATCATCGCACCAGATCCTCTCCCCACAACAACATGCCTTTATATTTTGTGGTCTGCTGGCTGCACCTTGTCAGTCACATGTCATTTGGAAGTCAATGACAGAACCACAGGGGCTCACCACAGATATTGGTCACACACCTGCACTCCATTGCTGCAGGCCGAGTTCCCTGCTGGCTCCTACTCACTGGCATCTCTGTTCTTCACCATGGTCATGAATTCCACTCAGTCAAAAACGGCACTGGCTGGTTCAGTCATGATGAGCAACAGGAGATCTAAAGGTTCTCCAGGGATTTCTGGTCATGGGATTCTCAAAACCTTCATGTTATTGGCCTAGCCAGATTTCAAGAATGAAGAAGTTGGCACTGTGGGTTTTGATTCATTCAGGAGCCATTAAGTGTTGAGGAAATCTCCTTTCAGTAAAAGCGCTAGAGATCGTATGCAGGCAGTGCTTTTCAAGAAGTGGCGAAAGGTACAGGAATCCAGGCCCATTGGGGGTCTAAAATATGAGGTTCATGTGAGTTTTGGCTTTCAACTATAGCTGAAAAGGCTTTAACAGCAGAATGATGAAAAATCCTGGCTGAGATTCCCAGTGCTGTGGAGAAAGCCACCCTCGGCCTAGATCCCAGGTTCCAAAGGCTCCTCTAATGCCTGGCCTTGTAAAATCCCAACACGATTCATGGCAAGAGTTCTCTGAGATCAGTTCCAGAACTGAGTCTCTAATGGCATCACACCAGAGTTCAAGCTGAGGTGGACCCACTCAACTTTTCCAACCACCACACAAAAGACCACTATTCTAACAAAAACATTCCCACAAGGCCCTCATCTACTTCCATACAGACACTCATCATAACATTCTGGCTGGGGGTTTCCATAGGGGGAGCAGTCTAAGATGGTGTGCAAAGTAAGCTCTCATGCCCAACATGTGCCAAATGTCATGGTGGCCTGGACACCCTTCCTGAGAAACAGGATAGATAGTTAATACTGCTCTGCTTCTCAAATTCGAGGCCTCCTGCCTGCCAGGGGTACATTCTTTATGTGTACTGGACTCATGAAAACACCCAAACACCTGTGTGCTAGTTCCTGGAGGGCTTGCAAAAACTCATTTGACCCAGAGGATCCCTGTTCTTACTTCATCGGGGTCAGGAGCCTGACCAGAGGAAGGCAAGAGACTTCATCCAATATTATGGACACAGGGGATTTTTCTTGAGTTTCCTGGGGTGCTGAGAATGTAATTCACAGCCACACACAGGGCCAAGTGTCTGATTCAGACACAGCTTTTACAAAGCACTTTACCTAAAAGGCACAGATTGGGCCTCTTCATTTCCATTTGAAACTGTTTTCCGGAGGATTCCCAAAGGAGTGCCCTAAGGCAAACACCTCCCTGACATTCAGGGGAACAGAACAATAGGGAGGAAAGAAGCCTGGAGAAAAACTTTTCCTTAATTGAACACTGTGGCACTGACAGCTCCTAATCATGCAACTTGGGTGGCTATCTATGCAAGCAGGGATTCTCCAGAGAGATCCTTACCAGTCATGCTAATTTTTGACTTTTCTCAGATGCTTGGCGTTCCCATCGGCAATCCAGTCCATGGCCATGTCACAGAGCTTGAAGGTGGCACCCATCTTGGACACAAAAACACGTACCCCTTCAGAGAGTGGCCGAAATTCAGGAAGAATACAGGAACTTGGGATCTTGGTAGGTGTTGCCCATCTGCAAGGCAAGCAGCAGTCCATTCATCAATTGGCCATGAGGAGTCCTGCAAAGATTTCCACTAGTCAGGACACATTCACAGCTGCATTCTTCTCTCTACTCTCTTTAACCACAAACCCAGTGGGATCCACTGACATAGAAAGACTCACTAGTTAACAGTCCATTTCAAACCAACAAACAACAACAACAACAAACACGTTTTCCCTACATGTTCTCAGAACATGACACAAAACGCCAAATTGAAACACACACCCACTAAGGCACACAAACCACCCCTGTATTTGGTCTGCATCTATTCACTCTGTCCTATGACTGGGCGGTGAAAATATGTTCCCCAGCAGTGGCCTGTCCTGTCTCAGCTCTGGTGTCCTTGGCCATCTCTATGTAGTTGTCAGGAGCCAGCAATGAGCCAACTCTTCTTTCTCAGGAAAGGCCCCTGTTCAGACCATTCAAGGCATTTGGCTATCCACACATCACCAGGTGCCAAGAAAGAATGACTCTGGCCTTGGTACAGAAAAACAAGCGAGCCCACTGGGAATGGAATTGCCTCTGGGTGCCTCGCCTCCTGGATCCCAAGTTCAGAGAGTTCCATCACCAAGGAAGTGAGGTGAGCTCACTTCCTTCAGGGAAGTGAATGAGGTCACTGCCTTGGCAACCACTTTGTCCTAACAGTTGTTTCCAAGGGTCCCATGAGATGGAGGCTGCCCCACCTTCCTGTGACATTTTCACAAGTCATAAAGGTCTATATACCCTAGGAGCCCGGGATCAGCAACCCACCCAGGCCTGATTGTGTCCATCTTCCCTGCATTGAGAAGAGAGAGGCTGATTCAGCCACATCCCTTCATCCTGACTGGGTTGTTGACCATGGAAGATGACTTTAGACCTCATAGGTCCTACCTAGCTGCCTACATTGGCTCCAGGGATCATTTCTGCATCTACCTTTGAGCTTCTCAGCAGCTGGAGGATTCCCTACATACCTGTATGGCAAGATCAACTCAGGACCTACTGTTATGTGAAAATAGATTGAGGGAACAGAGTCTGGTTCAGGGTCATATCAGGTTCCATTTGGCTTAGGAGTCATTCTGCTGGATGAATACGGGTATTGGGCAACTGGGATATTTATAAGAATGGAAGGTGAAATGTAAGTATGAAAATAGAAAACTAGGTAAGAGCTGAAGCACACAAGGCTGTTGGGCCCTTGATTTGGATACATAGATTTGAATTATCTTCTGCAGAGGTGAATCCTCTAAATCCATATACAATGGCATAAGATCTTGTACCTGGGACTTCTGAATGTGAAAGAGAACTTCCAGTGATATTGACATAGCAGACAGGATTCCAGTGTAGGGTAAGGAAGAAGAGTGAGTTTAGGATTTGGGCAAAAGGCCCTTTTTGCAATCGAATGAATTTCCAATGGAGTGTAAATGGGAATGTCAGCACACATGAAGAGTCACTCACAACAAGGCACTTGGGGAACTAGATATCAATAGGGATGTTAGGAGATTGGGCAAAGTACAAAATGAGTGATAAGATCAGGGATATTTTCAACACGGGGGGGGCGGGTTGAATACAGTATCCTAGGAAGAAACAAGTGTATACTCACCATAGGATTGAAATTTGAAAACAATAGGCAACCCAGACGGAGATGATTATAGGAATCCATGCTCTCATTAAAGTTAGGCTTTGGAAGAATCATAAGATAAGTGTGAGTTTTGCATTTGGTGTCCAGAAGATGATGTGATGAAGGGAATACATGGAGCAGGTGACATGTGTATTTCTTCCACCATTTCTGGGAGCATGTTTTGAAACCCTATCATTTAGAGTTTGGGGATAAAAATAGGTGTACCCTGGGTCTATGTATATAGAGATGATGCATGAATAGACCATACGGTGAATAAAAATATAACAGGTTACTATTTTAAATAATGGATTGAATTGATATTTTAAAAAATACATGAAATCTGGCGTTCACATACAAACATCCAATCCAAGGAGTTATACATCTAGTGGTAATATTAGGGTTACTAATTACACCCAACTGTGAGTTTTGCTTTGAAAATGATGATGGAATTCAAAAGTAATATTTTCTAAAAGAAATCTCATGAAAAAGCAAGTAAAGCAACATGGAGAAATACATGGGTTCTGATACAGGGAGTGAATGTAAGTGAATCATATGCATATCAATTTGTGAATATTGGATGAAATGATACATCGTGTCATTTCTGAAAAAATAGGAATTTAACAATTTTGAATGAAAATTTACTTCAAAATACACATCACGGCCCATATGAATATACTTTCATTGATGTTAAACTGGGTCACTTACTGTAGAAATATTAGGGTTACTACTCAATATTCACGGAAGTTCATTTTGAGTGTTCAGAAATGAATATGTATGTCAAGAAAATGAATATTTCTGAGAAATACCTTGTGAAAAGTTGATTATAAATCCACCCAGATGGACAGGAAAGAATCAAGGTAGTATAAGTATTGACACATATATTTCATGTTTGCAAATTCATACTATATATTTTATATATTAAAATGTAATAGTACGTATGCCAATCGAAATTCACAGCCACACACAGGGCCAAGTGTCTGATTCAGACACAGCTGTTACAAAGCACTTTACCTAAAAGGCACAGATTGGGCCTCTTCATTTCCATTTGAAACTGTTTTCCGGAGGATTCCCAAAGCAGTGCCCTAAGGCAAACACCTCCCTGACATTCAGGGGAACAGAACAATAGGGAGGAAAGAAGCCTGGAGAAAAACTTTTCCTTAATTGAACACTGTGGCACTGACAGCTCCTAATCATGCAACTTGGGTGGCTATCTATGCAAGCAGGGATTCTCCAGAGAGATCCTTACCAGTCATGCTAATTTTTGACTTTTCTCAGATGCTTGGCGTTCCCATCGGCAATCCAGTCCATGGCCATGTCACAGAGCTTGAAGGTGGTACCCATCTTGGACACAAAAACACGAACCCCTTCAGAGAGTGGCCAAAATTCAGGAAGAATACAGGAACTTGGGATCTTGGTAGGTGTTGCCCATCTGCAAGGCAAGCAGCAGTCCATTCATCAATTGGCCATGAGGAGTCCTGCAAAGATTTCCACTAGTCAGGACACATTCACAGCTGCATTCTTCTCTCTACTCTCTTTAACCACAAACCCAGTGGGATCCACTGACATAGAAAGACTCACTAGTTAACAGTCCATTTCAAACCAACAAACAACAACAACAACAAACACGTTTTCCCTACATGTTCTCAGAACATGAGACAAAACGCCAAATTGAAACACACACCCACTAAGACACACAAACCACCCCTGTATTTGGTCTGCATCTATTCACTCTGTCCTATGACTGGGCGGTGAAAATATGTTCCGCAGCTCTGGTGTCCTTGGCCATCTCTATGTAGTTGTCAGGAGCCAGCAATGAGCCAACTCTTCTTTCTCAGGAAAGGCCCCTGTTCAGACCATTCAAGGCATTTGGCTATCCACACATCACCAGGTGCCAAGAAAGAATGACTCTGGCCTTGGTACAGAAAAACAAGCGAGCCCACTGGGAATGGAATTGCCTCTGGGTGCCTCGCCTCCTGGATCCCAAGTTCAGAGAGTTCCATCACCAAGGAAGTGAGGTGAGCTCACTTCCTTCAGGGAAGTGAATGAGGTCACTGCCTTGGCAACCACTTTGTCCTAACAGTTGTTTCCAAGGGTCCCATGAGATGGAGGCTGCCCCACCTTCCTGTGACATTTTCACAAGTCATAAAGGTCTATATACCCTAGGAGCCCGGGATCAGCAACCCACCCAGGCCTGATTGTGTCCATCTTCCCTGCATTGAGAAGAGAGAGGCTGATTCAGCCACATCCCTTCATCCTGACTGGGTTGTTGACCATGGAAGATGACTTTAGACCTCATAGGTCCTACCTAGCTGCCTACATTGGCTCCTGGGATCATTTCTGCATCTACCTTTGAGCTTCTCAGCAGCTGGAGGATTCCCTACATACCTGTATGGCAAGATCAACTCAGGACCTGCTGTTATGTGAAAATAGATTGAGGGAACAGAGTCTGGTTCAGGGTCACATCAGGTTCCATTTGGCTTAGGAGTCATTCTGCTGGATGAATACGGGTATTGGGCAACTGGGATATTTATAAGAATGGAAGGTGAAATGTAAGTATGAAAATAGAAAACTAGGTAACAGCTGAAGCACACAAGGCTGTTGGGCCCTTGATTTGGATACATAGATTTGAATTATCTTCTGCAGAGGTGAATCCTCTAAATCCATATACAATGGCATAAGATCTTGTACCTGGGACTTCTGAATGTGAAAGAGAACTTCCAGTGATATTGACATAGCAGACAGGATTCCAGTGTAGGGTAAGGAAGAAGAGTGAGTTTAGGATTTGGGCAAAAGGCCCTTTTTGCAATCGAATGAATTTCCAATGGAGTGTAAATGGGAATGTCAGCACACATGAAGAGTCACTCACAACAAGGCACTTGGGGAACTAGATATCAATAGGGATGTTAGGAGATTGGGCAAAGTACAAAATGAGTGATAAGATCAGGGATATTTTCAACACGGGGGGGGCGGGTTGAATACAGTATCCTAGGAAGAAACAAGTGTATACTCACCATAGGATTGAAATTTGAAAACAATAGGCAACCCAGACGGAGATGATTATAGGAATCCATGCTCTCATTAAAGTTAGGCTTTGGAAGAATCATAAGATAAGTGTGAGTTTTGCATTTGGTGTCCAGAAGATGATGTGATGAAAGGAATACATGGAGCAGGTGACATGTGTATTTCTTCCACCATTTCTGGGAGCATGTTTTGAAACCCTATCATTTAGAGTTTGGGGATAAAAATAGGTGTACCCTGGGTCTATGTATATAGAGATGATGCATGAATAGACCATACGGTGAATAAAAATATAACAGGTTACTATTTTAAATAATGGATTGAATTGATATTTTAAAAAATACATGAAATCTGGCGTTCACATACAAACATCCAATCCAAGGAGTTATACATCTAGTGGTAATATTAGGGTTACTAATTACACCCAACTGTGAGTTTTGCTTTGAAAATGATGATGGAATTCAAAAGTAATATTTTCTAAAAGAAATCTCATGAAAAAGCAAGTAAAGCAACATGGAGAAATACATGGGTTCTGATACAGGGAGTGAATGTAAGTGAATCATATGCATATCAATTTGTGAATATTGGATGAAATGATACATCGTGTCATTTCTGAAAAAATAGGAATTTAACAATTTTGAATGAAAATTTACTTCAAAATACACATCACGGCCCATATGAATATACTTTCATTGATGTTAAACTGGGTCACTTACTGTAGAAATATTAGGGTTAGTACTCAATATTCACTGAAGTTCATTTTGAGTGTTCAGAAATGAATATGTATGTCAAGAAAATGAATATTTCTGAGAAATATCTTGTGAAAAGTTGATTATAAATCCACCCAGATGGACATGAAAGAATCAAGGTAGTGTAAGTATTGACAAATATACATTTCATGTTTGCAAATTCATACTATATATTTAATATATTAAAATGTAATAGTACGTATGCCAATCGAAATTCATAAGGGGATATATATCCTTCACATATGTATCCAAAATATTCATTTTCCTCCGCATTGTTTCATGGATAAACTTGTTGAAGTATAAGTTCACCACAGCTTGAATTTTCAGTTACCTCACTGTACTGGGGGAGGGCAGTGATCTCTTCATGAAATTTGTATTTTCCAAAATAAGAGTACTCTCAAGAATACACCTGTGATGGCAGTAGGATTGTATATGTGTATATAAAAATATACATCGTGAACCAGGTGACAGAGACAGGGAGTCAGGAAGTGACATATTTATTAATTTTGAAAATTCGTGGAGAAATAAAAGGAGAAAAATGTGTGACAGATTTCATAATATGTATCTCCGATGAAGCAAAAGACAAGTCCAAGTATACACCATGCCTCCTATCAAATGCCTCTACTTCTATTCCTTTAGATTATTTTTATCGATGTTACGATAAGTAGTCAGAGTCTAGTAGGTTATGGGTTAGGGTCAGAGATTCAATATTTCAAATGGCAAAACGGAAAATGAGTCTAAGATATATTCGAACACGTGCCACATAACAATCTTCCACTGTCATCCACCACAATGCCTTGACATTACTCTCACCACAAATAAGACACAATGAGAGGAGAAGAGGAACAAAATCTGTGAACACATATCTGGAATTGGAAATTCTGAGCAGCTCACAATCTTGGGTGTGCCAGAAGAGATCCCAAAAGTAGGGGACATGGTAAACATTCCACAAACCTGGAACTTTGCTGGCCTAATGACTTCTTGACTATCTGCCTCTGACATTTGTCACTAGAAAAATAGCTTTGTGCTTTAGCTTCCTTTGCAGTGAGACCAGGAAAGCTTGGTCTCAGTCTATGTGAACAGGAGGACATGGTTTCATATTTTCCAATACGAACAGGAGGCAGCAGAGCTGAATCCTCCCTTTGTAGGTAACTGTAGCCATTGGGGTATGAGTGTCTCCCTGGGTGGATTGTGAAGCCTTTGGCTCACCCTCCAGTTTTAGTGGCATTTCTTGCAGCTTCCCTAGAAATTTGGTGTTTGTTTTTGAAATACATAAAGGTCAACTGGGACACAGTGCTGGAGGGAGCTCTCTCACATGGGGTGAGTCAGGGTCTGAAGGAAAAAACACAAACTGGGCCGCTACCCCATATATCTTTCCCACTTGAGCGTAGCAACTTGATTCTGATCATCGCACCAGATCCTCTCCCCACAACAACATGCCTTTATATTTTGTGGTCTGCTGGCTGCACCTTGTCAGTCACATGTCATTTGGAAGTCAATGACAGAACCACAGGGGCTCACCACAGATATTGGTCACACACCTGCACTCCATTGCTGCAGGCCGAGTTCCCTGCTGGCTCCTACTCACTGGCATCTCTGTTCTTCACCATGGTCATGAATTCCACTCAGTCAAAAACGGCACTGGCTGGTTCAGTCATGATGAGCAACAGGAGATCTAAAGGTTCTCCAGGGATTTCTGGTCATGGGATTCTCAAAACCTTCATGTTATTGGCCTAGCCAGATTTCAAGAATGAAGAAGTTGGCACTGTGGGTTTTGATTCATTCAGGAGCCATTAAGTGTTGAGGAAATCTCCTTTCAGTAAAAGCGCTAGAGATCGTATGCAGGCAGTGCTTTTCAAGAAGTGGCGAAAGGTACAGGAATCCAGGCCCATTGGGGGTCTAAAATATGAGGTTCATGTGAGTTTTGGCTTTCAACTATAGCTGAAAAGGCTTTAACAGCAGAATGATGAAAAATCCTGGCTGAGATTCCCAGTGCTGTGGAGAAAGCCACCCTCGGCCTAGATCCCAGGTTCCAAAGGCTCCTCTAATGCCTGGCCTTGTAAAATCCCAACACGATTCATGGCAAGAGTTCTCTGAGATCAGTTCCAGAACTGAGTCTCTAATGGCATCACACCAGAGTTCAAGCTGAGGTGGACCCACTCAACTTTTCCAACCACCACACAAAAGACCACTATTCTAACAAAAACATTCCCACAAGGCCCTCATCTACTTCCATACAGACACTCATCATAACATTCTGGCTGGGGGTTTCCATAGGGGGAGCAGTCTAAGATGGTGTGCAAAGTAAGCTCTCATGCCCAACATGTGCCAAATGTCATGGTGGCCTGGACACCCTTCCTGAGAAACAGGATAGATAGTTAATACTGCTCTGCTTCTCAAATTCGAGGCCTCCTGCCTGCCAGGGGTACATTCTTTATGTGTACTGGACTCATGAAAACACCCAAACACCTGTGTGCTAGTTCCTGGAGGGCTTGCAAAAACTCATTTGACCCAGAGGATCCCTGTTCTTACTTCATCGGGGTCAGGAGCCTGACCAGAGGAAGGCAAGAGACTTCATCCAATATTATGGACACAGGGGATTTTTCTTGAGTTTCCTGGGGTGCTGAGAATGTAATTCACAGCCACACACAGGGCCAAGTGTCTGATTCAGACACAGCTTTTACAAAGCACTTTACCTAAAAGGCACAGATTGGGCCTCTTCATTTCCATTTGAAACTGTTTTCCGGAGGATTCCCAAAGCAGTGCCCTAAGGCAAACACCTCCCTGACATTCAGGGGAACAGAACAATAGGGAGGAAAGAAGCCTGGAGAAAAACTTTTCCTTAATTGAACACTGTGGCACTGACAGCTCCTAATCATGCAACTTGGGTGGCTATCTATGCAAGCAGGGATTCTCCAGAGAGATCCTTACCAGTCATGCTAATTTTTGACTTTTCTCAGATGCTTGGCGTTCCCATCGGCAATCCAGTCCATGGCCATGTCACAGAGCTTGAAGGTGGCACCCATCTTGGACACAAAAACACGTACCCCTTCAGAGAGTGGCCGAAATTCAGGAAGAATACAGGAACTTGGGATCTTGGTAGGTGTTGCCCATCTGCAAGGCAAGCAGCAGTCCATTCATCAATTGGCCATGAGGAGTCCTGCAAAGATTTCCACTAGTCAGGACACATTCACAGCTGCATTCTTCTCTCTACTCTCTTTAACCACAAACCCAGTGGGATCCACTGACATAGAAAGACTCACTAGTTAACAGTCCATTTCAAACCAACAAACAACAACAACAACAAACACGTTTTCCCTACATGTTCTCAGAACATGACACAAAACGCCAAATTGAAACACACACCCACTAAGGCACACAAACCACCCCTGTATTTGGTCTGCATCTATTCACTCTGTCCTATGACTGGGCGGTGAAAATATGTTCCCCAGCAGTGGCCTGTCCTGTCTCAGCTCTGGTGTCCTTGGCCATCTCTATGTAGTTGTCAGGAGCCAGCAATGAGCCAACTCTTCTTTCTCAGGAAAGGCCCCTGTTCAGACCATTCAAGGCATTTGGCTATCCACACATCACCAGGTGCCAAGAAAGAATGACTCTGGCCTTGGTACAGAAAAACAAGCGAGCCCACTGGGAATGGAATTGCCTCTGGGTGCCTCGCCTCCTGGATCCCAAGTTCAGAGAGTTCCATCACCAAGGAAGTGAGGTGAGCTCACTTCCTTCAGGGAAGTGAATGAGGTCACTGCCTTGGCAACCACTTTGTCCTAACAGTTGTTTCCAAGGGTCCCATGAGATGGAGGCTGCCCCACCTTCCTGTGACATTTTCACAAGTCATAAAGGTCTATATACCCTAGGAGCCCGGGATCAGCAACCCACCCAGGCCTGATTGTGTCCATCTTCCCTGCATTGAGAAGAGAGAGGCTGATTCAGCCACATCCCTTCATCCTGACTGGGTTGTTGACCATGGAAGATGACTTTAGACCTCATAGGTCCTACCTAGCTGCCTACATTGGCTCCTGGGATCATTTCTGCATCTACCTTTGAGCTTCTCAGCAGCTGGAGGATTCCCTACATACCTGTATGGCAAGATCAACTCAGGACCTGCTGTTATGTGAAAATAGATTGAGGGAACAGAGTCTGGTTCAGGGTCACATCAGGTTCCATTTGGCTTAGGAGTCATTCTGCTGGATGAATACGGGTATTGGGCAACTGGGATATTTATAAGAATGGAAGGTGAAATGTAAGTATGAAAATAGAAAACTAGGTAACAGCTGAAGCACACAAGGCTGTTGGGCCCTTGATTTGGATACATAGATTTGAATTATCTTCTGCAGAGGTGAATCCTCTAAATCCATATACAATGGCATAAGATCTTGTACCTGGGACTTCTGAATGTGAAAGAGAACTTCCAGTGATATTGACATAGCAGACAGGATTCCAGTGTAGGGTAAGGAAGAAGAGTGAGTTTAGGATTTGGGCAAAAGGCCCTTTTTGCAATCGAATGAATTTCCAATGGAGTGTAAATGGGAATGTCAGCACACATGAAGAGTCACTCACAACAAGGCACTTGGGGAACTAGATATCAATAGGGATGTTAGGAGATTGGGCAAAGTACAAAATGAGTGATAAGATCAGGGATATTTTCAACACGGGGGGGGGGGGGCGGGTTGAATACAGTATCCTAGGAAGAAACAAGTGTATACTCACCATAGGATTGAAATTTGAAAACAATAGGCAACCCAGACGGAGATGATTATAGGAATCCATGCTCTCATTAAAGTTAGGCTTTGGAAGAATCATAAGATAAGTGTGAGTTTTGCATTTGGTGTCCAGAAGATGATGTGATGAAGGGAATACATGGAGCAGGTGACATGTGTATTTCTTCCACCATTTCTGGGAGCATGTTTTGAAACCCTATCATTTAGAGTTTGGGGATAAAAATAGGTGTACCCTGGGTCTATGTATATAGAGATGATGCATGAATAGACCATACGGTGAATAAAAATATAACAGGTTACTATTTTAAATAATGGATTGAATTGATATTTTAAAAAATACATGAAATCTGGCGTTCACATACAAACATCCAATCCAAGGAGTTATACATCTAGTGGTAATATTAGGGTTACTAATTACACCCAACTGTGAGTTTTGCTTTGAAAATGATGATGGAATTCAAAAGTAATATTTTCTAAAAGAAATCTCATGAAAAAGCAAGTAAAGCAACATGGAGAAATACATGGGTTCTGATACAGGGAGTGAATGTAAGTGAATCATATGCATATCAATTTGTGAATATTGGATGAAATGATACATCGTGTCATTTCTGAAAAAATAGGAATTTAACAATTTTGAATGAAAATTTACTTCAAAATACACATCACGGCCCATATGAATATACTTTCATTGATGTTAAACTGGGTCACTTACTGTAGAAATATTAGGGTTAGTACTCAATATTCACGGAAGTTCATTTTGAGTGTTCAGAAATGAATATGTATGTCAAGAAAATGAATATTTCTGAGAAATACCTTGTGAAAAGTTGATTATAAATCCACCCAGATGGACAGGAAAGAATCAAGGTAGTATAAGTATTGACACATATATTTCATGTTTGCAAATTCATACTATATATTTTATATATTAAAATGTAGTAGTACGTATGCCAATCGAAATTCACAGCCACACACAGGGCCAAGTGTCTGATTCAGACACAGCTGTTACAAAGCACTTTACCTAAAAGGCACAGATTGGGCCTCTTCATTTCCATTTGAAACTGTTTTCCGGAGGATTCCCAAAGCAGTGCCCTAAGGCAAACACCTCCCTGACATTCAGGGGAACAGAACAATAGGGAGGAAAGAAGCCTGGAGAAAAACTTTTCCTTAATTGAACACTGTGGCACTGACAGCTCCTAATCATGCAACTTGGGTGGCTATCTATGCAAGCAGGGATTCTCCAGAGAGATCCTTACCAGTCATGCTAATTTTTGACTTTTCTCAGATGCTTGGCGTTCCCATCGGCAATCCAGTCCATGGCCATGTCACAGAGCTTGAAGGTGGTACCCATCTTGGACACAAAAACACGAACCCCTTCAGAGAGTGGCCAAAATTCAGGAAGAATACAGGAACTTGGGATCTTGGTAGGTGTTGCCCATCTGCAAGGCAAGCAGCAGTCCATTCATCAATTGGCCATGAGGAGTCCTGCAAAGATTTCCACTAGTCAGGACACATTCACAGCTGCATTCTTCTCTCTACTCTCTTTAACCACAAACCCAGTGGGATCCACTGACATAGAAAGACTCACTAGTTAACAGTCCATTTCAAACCAACAAACAACAACAACAACAAACACGTTTTCCCTACATGTTCTCAGAACATGACAAAAAACGCCAAATTGAAACACACACCCACTAAGACACACAAACCACCCCTGTATTTGGTCTGCATCTATTCACTCTGTCCTATGACTGGGCGGTGAAAATATGTTCCCCAGCAGTGGCCTGTCCTGTCTCAGCTCTGGTGTCCTTGGCCATCTCTATGTAGTTGTCAGGAGCCAGCAATGAGCCAACTCATCTTTCTCAGGAAAGGCCCCTGTTCAGACCATTCAAGGCATTTGGCTATCCACACATCACCAGGTGCCAAGAAAGAATGACTCTGGCCTTGGTACAGAAAAACAAGCGAGCCCACTGGGAATGGAATTGCCTCTGGGTGCCTCGCCTCCTGGATCCCAAGTTCAGAGAGTTCCATCACCAAGGAAGTGAGGTGAGCTCACTTCCTTCAGGGAAGTGAATGAGGTCACTGCCTTGGCAACCACTTTGTCCTAACAGTTGTTTCCAAGGGTCCCATGAGATGGAGGCTGCCCCACCTTCCTGTGACATTTTCACAAGTCATAAAGGTCTATATACCCTAGGAGCCCGGGATCAGCAACCCACCCAGGCCTGATTGTGTCCATCTTCCCTGCATTGAGAAGAGAGAGGCTGATTCAGCCACATCCCTTCATCCTGACTGGGTTGTTGACCATGGAAGATGACTTTAGACCTCATAGGTTCTACCTAGCTGCCTACATTGGCTCCAGGGATCATTTCTGCATCTACCTTTGAGCTTCTCAGCAGCTGGAGGATTCCCTACATACCTGTATGGCAAGATCAACTCAGGACCTGCTGTTATGTGAAAATAGATTGAGGGAACAGAGTCTGGTTCAGGGTCACATCAGGTTCCATTTGGCTTAGGAGTCATTCTGCTGGATGAATACGGGTATTGGGCAACTGGGATATTTATAAGAATGGAAGGTGAAATGTAAGTATGAAAATAGAAAACTAGGTAAGAGCTGAAGCACACAAGGCTGTGGGGCCCTTGATTTGGATACATAGATTTGAATTATGTTCTGCAGAGTTGAATCCTCTAAATCCATATACAATGGCATAAGATCTTGTACCTGGGACTTCTGAATGTGAAAGAGAACTTCCAGTGATATTGACATAGTAGACAGGATTCCAGTGTAGGGTAAGGAAGAAGAGTGAGTTTAGGATTTGGGCAAAAGGCCCTTTTTGCAATCGAATGAATTTCCAATGGAGTGTAAATGGGAATGTCAGGACACATGAAGAGTCAGTCACAACAAGGCACTTGGGGAACTAGATATCAATAGGGATGATAGGAGATCGGGCAAAGTACAAAATGAGTGATAAGATCAGGGATATTTTCAACACGGGGGGGGGCGGGTTTAATACAGTATCCTAGGAAGAAACAAGTGTATACTCACCATAGGATTGAAATTTGAAAACAATAGGCAACCCAGACGGAGATGATTATAGGAATCCATGCTCTCATTAAAGTTAGGCTTTGGAAGAATCATAAGATAAGTGTGAGTTTTGCATTTGGTGTCCAGAAGATGATGTGATGAAGGGAATACATGGAGCAGGTGACATGTGTATTTCTTCCACCATTTCTGGGAGCATGTTTTGAAACCCTATCATTTAGAGTTTGGGGATAAAAATAGGTGTACCCTGGGTCTATGTATATAGAGATGATGCATGAATAGACCATACGGTGAATAAAAATATAACAGGTTACTATTTTAAATAATGGATTGAATTGATATTTTAAAAAATACATGAAATCTGGCGTTCACATACAAACATCCAATCCAAGGAGTTATACATCTAGTGGTAATATTAGGGTTACTAATTACACCCAACTGTGAGTTTTGCTTTGAAAATGATGATGGAATTCAAAAGTAATATTTTCTAAAAGAAATCTCATGAAAAAGCAAGTAAAGCAACATGGAGAAATACATGGGTTCTGATACAGGGAGTGAATGTAAGTGAATCATATGCATATCAATTTGTGAATATTGGATGAAATGATACATCCCTGCATTGAGATGAGAGAGGCTTATTAAGACACATCCCAGGTTATTTGCCGTGGAAGATGACATTATGTCTCTCAGGTTTTACATAGCTGCTTACATCTTCTCCAGAGATTCTGCTCTTGTGTGAAATTAGATTGAGGGAGCAGAATATGGTTAGAGTTAATATCATGTTTGATTTGGGTTCGGAGTCATTCTGGTGGGTGAATATTGGTTTTGGGAAATTGGGGTATTTATAAGAATGTATAGGTGAAGTGTACACTTGAAATTTGAAAATTAGGTAAGATCTGAAATATAGAAGGGCATTGGGCCTCTGATTTGTATACATAGTGTTGAATAGGTTCTGCACAGAAGTACTATAGACATCAATACACCATGGCAGAGGGTCCTGTACCTCAGATACTTCAATGTAGAAGACAACATGCAGTGAAACAGGGACAGTAGGTATGTTTGCAGTGTCATTTTTGAAGAAGAATGAGTTTAGGATTTGGACTAATAGTTCTTATGTAATAGGGTTTGTGTTAGAGAGTGAATGAGAATGTCTGCATACATAAAGAGTCACTAGTATGTATTTGGCAAAATATGTATGAATATAGATGTTAATATATAAAAGTTCTGAATTAAGGAAAATTATCATGTGAGGTATATATTTAGGAATGCTTTAACTGGGTTTGGCAGTATACATAATATTATGAAGACAGAATATATATATATATGCATCAATATCCTTGAAATTGATTTTTTTTGTAATCATGTGCATGTCTTTTCATAGAGGTACATCGTTTTATTTAAAATTAAGTTGGTTTAAACATGAGTTTAGGCTTAGTTACTAATTCTGTGATTGTAATGTTACTGTTAAATATATATATATATATATATATATATATATATATATATTAATTAATCTGAGTGTTTATTAGACCATACATATGAATTTTTTTAGATATATTACAAATTAGTATTTTTGGAATCTCAGTGTCTTAATGAGACACTGTCTTTAAATAAAAAAATAAAAGAGGCTTGGGTGTGGCTTAGTGGCATATTGTTTTTGGTTTAAATCTTTATTACCCAAAAGTATTTAGAAGCATGGATTTATAAAAAAAAAATGTGGGCTATCAGGAAATACTATTCTATCTTTTTATAAAACAATAAAATTCTTATGCATTATACAATGGAAGTAAACCTTGTAAACATTATGTCATATGAAGAAAGCCTAAAACCATTGTATAAATACTAAATAATTCCAAGGAGGAAGTAACCATACCAGTCAAATTCATACAAATAGAAAAAAATAAACATAAAATAGATGTTACCTGGGTCAAGAAGGTGGAAGAATTGGGATTTTAATGGGTAAATTTTCTTTCAGAGGTGATTAAAAAATGTTTGGAAGCATAAAGTAGTGACAGTTACAGAACATAGTTAAGGTCCTTGGTTGCACTAAATTGTACAAATGAGAATATGTGAGGTATGGTTTTTGTGTGTATTATACCAAAAATTTTTAAAAAGTTAATGTTTAAAACATCTAGTTTTTATGCTTTTTGCTTTACACCCACTGAAACACACTAAAGTAAAACTGCCCTTTTCTTTTCAAAGGTCTTAGTTTAATTTCCACTGAGGCTTTTTTTCAATGTTTTATTTGATTCTGAATAAAATATTTGTAAAGTAACCCATTTGAAGAAAAAAATGTTTTGGATAGGCCATTACTTATTGCATTAATGATTGATTCAAGATACTAGAAGATATTTGTCAATAAATGAGGGCAGAGGGCTGGGGTTTCTTGGCTCAGGGGTAGAGCACCCAACTTGCACGTGTAAGGCACTGCGTTTTTATCTTAAATACTACATAAAAATAAATAAAAGTATTGTATCCACCTTTCTCCCAGCCCCCACAGGTAGCTGAACTTAAGTTTGTTCATGTGAATTTCCACGAACAGCAAATAAAACAGAAACACACACTTTACCTTTAAAGGAGCTTCAGGACAGCTTCTCTTCTCTTGGCCTCAGGCTCCCCAAATGGGACAGCAAGAGAGAGTCAGAAGAGGCTGGCGAGAGAGAATGAGCATGTTCAGAAGTGGACTCTTATTGGGGGATCCTTATTCTTAGAAAGTTCCATCCAAAAAAGGCCATAAGGGGCAGGGATACAAAGGGCATGTGAGTGTAATTCGACCCAAGGGGCCATGGGACAACACACCTAGGTCTGAAGACATGCCCTCAAACTTCCTGATGGGGTCAATGTCCAGGTCACTATAAGATGTAGTATAGGTCAAAGCCTCTTTGTTCCAGGATGGAAGACTTGAATCATTCAGAGTTTGTGTTCATTTTATTTCAGAACACTGCCACAAATTGGTGATAGAAATTACAAACATCAGATAATATTTAATTTCTTTCTAATTGCTTCTTCAGAGCAGCACTAGGAGACACTATTACAATATTTTTATGAGGCTGAAATCTAGGTAGTTTTTAAAACTTCCAAGTTATCTCTTTGACTTCAGCATTGAACTATTAAATCTGAATCAACTATCTGGTGACGCCCTTAAATTTTGTGAATTAAAATGAAGAGCAAGGGGTAATAGCAATAAAAGTTTCAGATCTAGTTTTAGCCCATTAAAACATGACAATCCACTGGGGTATTTATTAGTTTTATAGACAATAAATAAGAGGAATAAGGGCTTTGAATAACTTTCTGTACCAGTGGGGTTCTGTCTTATTTCTCTATGATCATGAAATATTATGGTGGCATGTCTAGCATAATTAGCCCTGAAAATAGCATCAATCAATTAGAACACATTGCCCTATTACACCTGTGTTTTTAGAGTGTACATAGCATGGATTAAATTTATATTATTACTGAAAACTTTGAGTTATTGAGAACACTTGATTTTGAGAAAAGATTCAATTTAGGCTCTTTTACTATACATTTAATTATTTAGAATTATTATTTATGAGTAAAATTAAATTTTACACACACAAATGTGTCTATATTGAGAGAAATAACCAGCAGTACAATCTAGTAAAAAGAGGCTTTGGAGTTATGGGTTCAAATTCTGACTCAAATACCTAGCAGTTATAAGACTCTTGCTAAATTACTGAATTTCTCTAGGACAAGTGCCCTTTTTGAAAATGGAGACAATTGATCCAACTTTCCATGGCTCTTATGTGAGCATCTATTTATCAGGAAAAGTAGCATATCATAGCAGTTAAGCACTTGTACTGTGATGGAGCTGGACTGCTTAAAGTCACATCTCGGTTCACAATGTACTCATGTATGACCACAAGCAAGTTGTCTTTCTCAGTTTTCTAATTTACAAAAAAGATATAACAAAACTAATTCCAAACTGTTATTTCAAGGATTTAATTGTCATTATTTGTAAAGCACTTGTAGACTCTCTGATACACATTTCATTTTGTGTAACAAATCATGTTTGCTTTAAACAATTAGTGTTCAATCTCCCAATTTTCATCTAATCTCCCAATTGTTCTTTCTCACTGTCCAGTGCAGAATCTATTCCCTGCCCATTTTTCCCCTGTGATCTTGGTGTTCCTCCAGGTCTGTGTAGGAGTTTTTTTTTTTTTTTTTCTTGTAAACACATTTTATGGATGAACAAATATACTCTCATGTTTAAGTATACTTCCTATTTTAACAATTTTATATGTAAATTCCCAGCCCAGGTTGTTTTGCCATTTGCTAACCAGTACCTCTATCAGTCCATTAGTCAATTACAATTGATGTATTCAGCACAACCAAATGTAAATTATTTTTTCCTAAAAATCTACATCTTTTCTGTAGCTAAGTGAAAAATACCATTAGATATCAAATCCCCCAAGCCTTAAATATACGACTCAACTCTAATCCCTTCATTTCTGCCCTGTCCAATCACCTTAATATTTCCCAAATGTATTCACTTCTCACTTTATCCATGTTGATGTCATTTCTACTTTAGAGAACAGACTTTTCTTTTGCCTGAACTGCTGCAAAAAGATCTTCCTGTTGCTAGCTTGCTCTTCTCCATTCTATTATTTATATTGCAGCCAGAGTTTTTCTTTTAAGCAACAAACATGAGAATGTATTAGTTCCCAAAATGAAGTGACCCCCATTGCCCTCAAAATAAAATTTAAATTTCAAACTATGACTTCAAGATTTGCTGATATTTCCCTAGGCTGACTTCTAAACATTTCCCCTTACACTTTCATATACCAGCTATCCTTATCTTGTTTAATTACACTAAGTTACTATATTACCTCTGGCTTTCAGGCTTTGGCAATATTTCCTTCATCTGATATTACTCCTGCATTCCCAGTTGCTACTCATATCCTGGAGATGGCTTAGTATAATTTTCTCAAATAATATGATTTCCTGATTCCCATATCAAACAATAAAGTTCAAATTATGTGCCCATTACAAAATTTACTCTATCACAGCTACCTTTATTTATTGACAAAATTCTGTGAGGTAAAATAAGGGCAAAGTTATATAATATATATATATATATATATATATATATATATATATATATATATATATATATATATATATTTTCATTCTTCATTATTTACCATTCAACCACCACCACAATCATTTTAGAATATTTATATCACTCCTAAAAGAAATGTCTGGCCCATTATTTATCACTCTCAATACCTTCTACTCTCAGCCCCTAGCAACTTCTAATCAACCTTCATCTCTATAAATTTGACTACTGTAAAGAGTTCACATAAATAAAAACATACAACATATGACCCTTTGTGTCACTGTGCAGGAAAATATAGGAATTCAATAAATATTTGCAGAATCTATGGAAAAACACTATAGAAAGAATTTATAGTCTAGGAAAAGCTCACAAAATTTTAGCAGTAGGAGGGGTTTTTAATGTCATCTAGTCATCTATTCCAAATATTTAATTTTCTAGGTGAGAAAATCTAGATCCAGAAAAATATTTGACTAACACAGGGACGGTCAAATTATTTTGTGACAGAAGTGAGACTTAAAAATACAAAAATTTTGATTCACAATGTAGGAGATTTTCTTGACTGACACCCCAAAGTAATGGTCCTCTTTTGCTTTCACTTCATCTAATATGCAGTGACCAGTATCTCCCTAGGTGTTGGGCTTCCTTATTTGCTTGTGTCTAAACGTGGTTGGTTTTGTTTCTATCATTTTAGAATTAGTCTGCTTCAAGAAAAATGCCCAAGCTGCTTCCTGAAGATGTGAGCTGCTTCCCTCTGTCACACTCTTTTGCCATGATGTCCTGCCTCACCTAGAGCTCCAAGGAATGGAGCCTGTCTTCTTCCACGGACTAAGACCTCTGAAACCGTGAGCCCTCAAATACACTTTTCTTCCTCTACAATTGTGCTATTGGGTCGTTTAGTCACAGCAGCAAAAAAGCTGACTAGAACAAATGGTGAAGAGTGTGTCAGAATAAATCACTGGCATCATGAGCCAAAAAGCAGAAAGGGATGGGATAGACTGGAGTCTCACAATCCTGTGGGGTCACATCCCCACAGACCTGAGGACCTACCATAAAGCCTCATCTCCTATAGGCCATAGCCCCTCCAATAGCATGACTCTGGGAATTCAGCTCCTACTCATGGCTGTTTGAGAACAGTCAACATCCAAACCATGGCAGCTTTGATTTTACAGAAAATTTAATAAAGTGCAAATGAATCTTCAGCAACAGAAAGCCTATAGAAGGAGATGGGTATCACAGAAGAGGGGGAAGGAAACAAAATTTTAAAAGACAAGGGAAAACATCTGAGGATGAAAACTGTGTTTATTATTGAAAAAAAAAAAAAAAAAAAAAAGAAAAATGCCCAAATAATTTTCTCAAAATAACCAGGCCCCTTTCAACCTCTTATATTCTGTTACTACTGTTGCTTCTCCCTTTGAGAAAAGGTTTTGTGGAGTTCTCTTACTAAACTACAAGCCCTGCTTAATTTTGAAATCTCACAAGCTGATAGCCCCAGGAAGTGTGACCCTAGAGTCACATATTCTCAGAGAACAATTATATGTGCATTGTATCACCTTGTTCTAATTCATTACCTAAAAACTGAAAAAGGATTTTCCAACTCTGGACTTTAAGAATTTCAGCTCTTGGGCTGGGGATGTGGCTCAAGCGGTAGTGCGCTCGCCTGGCATGCGTTCGGCCCGGGTTCGATTCCCAGCACCACATACCAACAAAGATGTTGTGTCCGCCGAGAACTAAAAAATAAATATTAAAAATTCTCTCTCTCTCTCCTCTCAAAAAAAAAAAAAAGAATTTCAGCTCTTTCAAACGTCTTTTGCTTAAGAATTTTTTGCATTCTGGATCCACAAACATCTGAAATTTCACAGGGTATCCATATCATTCATTCTTGTTTGATATATTGTCTCTGTGACAAGCATTAATCTTCTTATTGACACCCAACATTTCTGTGTTCATTTGGGGAAAAAATTGACTCCAGACTTACCTCTTGACTTAAATCTCAAATACTCTATTTTAAATGGTGGAACAATTAATATTTTATGCCTTCTTTGTGTGAGTCCAAAGCATAGATTGACCAGCTGTTGTTTTGTTAACTGAGACCTAAGCCACATTTTTCCCAAGTGAAGCAAAACTCAGTTTATTAGGTTTGTCCAAAAAAGTCATACTTGATACACTAAAGATTTCTTCTTTTTTTATACTAAGAATTTCTACACATTTTCCCCATAGTTTTAATGGGAAAACCCCATCAACTGAGCAATATCCAACACATGAAATTTGAATTTCAACTAGATGACCATCTTAATATACACATCATATGAAAGATAACTTTGCTCAAAGGGAGTGCATGTAAGAAGAAATGGGTTGGAAAGATTCATAAAGCCAGAAAGAAAGAGAGATTTCCTCTAATATTAATTTGATTCCTTAATTTTAAAGGGAAAAGTGAACTTAGTGAAGAAAAGAAATGAAATAGTGTTAGAACAAGAAGACATCCCAGGCATAAATGAGGTGGGGAAAGAAATAAGGAAGGAGGAAAAAAACTGACCTCATCCTGTAACTCACAGCATGTACAAATATTGATTCAAAATTGATCTTGGCATGATGGCACACACCTGTAATCCCTGCAGCTTGAGAGATTAACAGGATGATCATGAGTTGAAAGCCAGCTTTAGCAAAAGCAAGGCACTAAGAAACTAAGTGAGACCCTCTTTCTAAATACAAAATTCAAAAATAGGGCTCGTGATGTGATTCAGTGGTTGACTGCCCCTGAATTCAATCCCCAGTACCAAAAAAAATCATGGATTTGTAAGTAAAATATAAAGCTACAAAGAAATAGGAAAGTGAAGCTCAGCAAGGGAAACTTTTTTGCCAAAGTTCACTCTGTGATTTAGACTTGTCACAGAGCTTGTTTCAATAAATTATTATTCACTAGTTTAACAAATTCCATTTGGCCCTAATAATTCTGGTACTCCATCCTCATTCAGAGTAAATGGTTTCCACTATAGTAGCTGGATATTTTTTTTCCTGCTCTTTGGTCTTCAAAGATCTTTTTCATGCTTCCTTCAGCATTCACTAGGCAACTGCCATGTGCTAGGCATCCTGCAGTTTTAGAAGCTGAAGGATTCAGAGTCAACATGAGAAAGAGTGGACTCTCTTTCTAATGAGATTTAAAAACACTTTAGGTACAACAACAAAGCTTTTCCTAAGTTTTCACCAGGTGAGCATAGCCAGTGTGCTCTGCACACCTGCCACATTTTGGTGATTGGACGATCTTGAGTTCCACCACGGCTAATCTGGCCTGTTTGGAAGACTGAAGTCTACAGAGATAAAAAGTCAAATCCTCCATAAAGTGAAAGCCCTCTCACCTGGGCTCCTGAGGCAGGTCATCCTAGGGTGACACTGGTGGCTCATCTCTTGGTCTGCCAAGGAAAACTCATAAAGCTCCACAGGTGCCTCCTCCCAGTGCAAAGCCCCTGGCTGCCTCACAGCTGATTATGGATGCTGAGTCCTAACCCAGGCCCATTCCTGCAGCTTCTCAAAAATAAATCTTAAAGATTCTAGAAAGTTGGATGTGGATGTCGCATTGCATTTATATTTCCTTCTCCATATCCTTCTTGTAATGTGTGGAACTTTTTCTCCTGGAAAGCCAGGGTGTCACCTATAGCCTCCCTTTTGCCCCCTCCTCAGCCTGTCATTTCCACTTATCCTCAGAAAATTTTGGACCCCAAAGGAAACATTAAAATTAAAGTCTCAAGTAAGAGTGGAAAAACTGTTAAAATGAAGAGCTTGGGCCTAACAATACCCAAACACCCTTTTTCCGGAGACCTGGGCTCTGGATGATGCTCACATCAGAGGGTAGATGCCTCCCTCTCACCTGGGCTCCAGAGGCCTTTGCCAACCCAAACCGCCTCCCTCAGGCTTATGAATAATCATCTAGGCCTTTCTGGGTGGGGCAACACTTTCTCATGCATAAACATCTAGGGGCCATGCTTCCTCATGCATAACCATCTAGGCCTTCCTGGGAGGGGAATGATTATTATGAATAATGTAATTTCTCTCAGCTGCTTTCAGGAGCAGGAGGTGGAGCTTAGCCTTGTGAATATGCAAAGCAGGGGCAAGTGGCAAGTAATTGCTCCCCTACCAGGCCTAGCCACCTCACAGCCTGGTTCCAGTGCAGGCTTCCAGTCGGAACCCTCCAGCACCCAGGTCCAGTCTCTCCTGCCCTTCCAAGGACTCACGCACCGCTCCAGGGCTTGAGGAACATGCACCAAATTTGTGATGCCTCAGGACCCGGGAGTGACCAGAGACCCACACCAAGTTAAGGGAGACTGGAGAAGTTTGGCTCCCAGATTCACCCCTCTTGAGCAACCTGTAGGATGAGGACAGCTTCCTGAGGTGGTGCCTGCCTGCCAAGATAAGGTGCTAGGCAGGTGTGGGCTGCTGAGTTGGAGGTGCCAGAAAGACCCAAGGCCAACCATTGCTGCCCTTGGAAAAGGGTTTTCTCAACATAAAGTATCTGTCCCTTCTCTCTCAGCATATGGTTACCTACATATTATTATCGTTCTTTATAAAACTTTACTAATAGAGGCAAGAGTATTAGTATACAATATAATGTCATTTTCTTAAGTAGAATTCCAGGATTAAGGTGTCACCAGGTTTAATTTCATCTGAGGTCTTTTTTTCCTGGGCTTGTAGATAGCCAATTCTGCTGTCTGCCTATGGTCTTCCTTCTATGCATGTCTGTGTTCTAAAGTGCTCTTCTTATAAGGACACTGGCCATATTGAATTAGGGCTCATCATAATGATCACATTTTAACTCAGTTACCTCTTTAAAAAATTGTTTCAGAACTTTTATTTATTTCTTTTAATGGTGTGCTAAAGATTGAACCCAGTGCCTCATATGTGCTAGGCAAGTGCTCTGCCACTGAGCTACAGCCTAAACACTTAATTCAATTACCTCTTTAAGCATATTATCTCTAAAAGCAACTAAACTCTGAAGAACTCAGGTTTAAGATTTCAACTTATGATTTTTGAGAAATACTTCAACTCAAGGCTATGTATTATTACATCTTAGTTTACAACTTCAATCGTATCTGATCTGCTTTATGAAGAAAAACAGAAAAAAAAGTTTTGTCATATTTTGTCACTGCCTTATAAGGTCACAACCTTCCAGTCCATAATGTGAGTCCTTGTCATATGCTGCTGGATAACTTCCATTAAGCTGTTAACATATATTCTGTTACTTGTAGCAATATATTTGAAATTTAAAAAAAATAGTAAACTCTGTATCATTTTTAAATGTAAATGGCAATGACCACCAATGAAAAATGTTTTATGTAAAATACACATTTTTTTCTTTTTATGGGAAAATGTCAACTTTTTATTTTATTAAAAACGTAAACATTTGAAACCAAAAAGAAAAAGGTAATTTTATGAACTCAGAATTTTTTCAAGCTGACAAAATCTTTCTCAGTTGTTCTAGTCCAGGCCCTTAGAGAAATAGTCCTGATATGCAATTAAACATGAAAGAAATTTATTTAGTCTTATTAGTTTCCTGTGTCTGCCATAACATAAAAAAATGTAACTTATTGCTTAACCATGGTTCCCTTGCTGAGCTGCCAAATACCAGCAGGTCCCTGTCCAAGGGGCCCTGGCCTGTGTGCCTTGTGTGCCAGGGGCAGTGCCAGCGGCCACTTGGGCATGGTCACCAGGGGCACACTATGGCCCAGCACTGGCGTCATCTTTCCCCGTGTTCCCGCACTGGTGGCAGCCCTCACTGCCTCCATTCTCTCCTGTTCAGGCAGGGCAATTGCTTGGCTGGCCGGCTCACCAAGGCCCTCTCTGCCACAGTCACAAGCATGTCCTCCTAAGAGCAAGCAGGGGACATTAGGGCACAAGCAGACATCAGCCACCCTTCCGGGCCTCCCCTGCTAGGGGGCACCTGGAGCAAAATGGCTGTTATTTAATACATACTTGTTGAATGAATGGCTAGCAAATAATAAAAAATTACTTTTGCAACAATCATGTCTCCCTACTTGGAATGGTTCCTTGGCATTCCATACTTATCCCTCAGGTTTCATCTTGATTGTCACCTTATCTGGAAAACCTTCCTGGCATTACAATTCTGTATATAATTGGCACAGAGACTAAGTAAGTGCTGTGTTCCTAGATCTACCGTAGAAGGTTGTCTTCTGTTCTTAGCTTTATTATACACCCACAACACTTTGTAATTAGCTCTACAAAAATTTTAACATCATTTCAACTAAGTAAGGTCTCATGCAATTCTGTCTCTTTAGTAGATACTTTTAAACTCAGATTAACATTTGATTTATATTGTTAAGGTCAACATACTAACACTATTTATTAATTTCCCACAGGTTTAGGAAATACTTTTCAAATTGTGGATTTAAAAGTTCTGTGTCAAAATGATTTATTTATGGTCAGCTTTATGTGTTTTTGAAGGCAGTTTCTCAAAATCTGTGCTGGTTTTCTATTTTTTTTTTCCTGGAACATCAGTAGCTGAATTCTCTAATAGGATTGAAACATTGAGTTTTCCTGAAATCCCTGTTTGGCCACTTCAACATACACTTACACTTCATTTTTAAAGCAGAAGCAAAGAGAGTTTAAATAAAATACAAGAACATATTCCATCCACTAACGAAAATACCCACAAGGGCAAGTTGAGATTCTTAAAAAAATACTTAATTTTATAGTTTTTATTCTAAAATTTTTATTAATATTCTATATAAAAATGTCTACAGGATGGTAAATAAAATTGTATTCTCCTAACACATCATATATTTTACCTTGACAGTATTATGTCTACAATAGCTGTTTGAAATACTGCTTATCCAACTTCATGAACTTCTCTGACAATGAGTTTGTCAGTCTTACTTATCTCTGTAGTTCATATATTCTCTAAACTGTGGCATGACATAATCTGCTTAGTTTTATGTCTGTGATAAAACATTTAAAAAGCATTTGGGAACAGAAGTACATGTTCCAAACATTCCACTTGGTAGATCAGTTTTTTGAATTCAGAAAGATGCAATTTTTTCCTTTTAAAAATTAAATTATCTAAGGAAATCCTAACATTTCTCTCCACTCTCCTTCACCTTATTCTCTCTCACTCACCTGAGACAGAAGGCCAAAAATGATTATCACTTTACAGAGATAACTAAATACTGCTGAATTAGTAAATAGCAACCAACAGAATTGGGCCACAAAGTCAGTGCCAGATATTAAACTATATTACAGAGCAATAGTAACAAAAACAGCATGGTATCAGCACCAAAACAGACTGGTAGACCAATGATACAGAATAGAGGACACAAAGACTAACCCCCCAAATTACAATTATCTTATATTAGACAAAGGTGCTAAAAGCATGCACTGGAGAAAAGACAGCAACAAATGGTGTTAGGAAAACTGAAAATCCATATGCAACCAAATGAAATTAAATCCCTCTCACCTTGCATAAAAGTTAACTCAAAGTGGATGAAGGACCTAGAAATTAAACCAGAGACTCTGTGTCTAATAGAAGAAAAAGAAGGCCTAATCTTCATCATGTGGTATTAAGCCCCAACTTCCTTAATAAGATTCCTATAGCGCAAGAATTAAAATCAAGAATCAATAAATTGGATGGAAGCAAACTAAAAAGTTTCTTCTCAGCAAAAGAAACAATCTGTGAGGTGAACAGAGAACCTACATACTGAGAGCAAATTTTTACCCCCTCAAACATCAGATAGAGCACTAATCTCTGGTGTATATAAAGAACTCAAAAAGCATTAAAAAGAAACCCAATCAACAAATGGTCCAAGGACCTGAAAAGACACTTCTAGAAGAGGATATAGAGTCAATCAACAAATATTTGAAAAATTCTCATCATCTCTAGCAATTAGAGAAATGCAAATCAAAACTACTCTTAGATATCATCTCACTCCAGTCCGAATGGTAGCTATTATGAAGACAAACAACAACAGTGTTGGTGAGGATGTAGGGGAAAAGGGCACACTCATACATTACTGGTGGGACTACAAATTGGTGCAGCCAATATGGAAAGCAGTATGGAGATTCCTTGGAAATCTGGGAATGGAACCAGCATTTGACCCAGCTATCCCTCTTCTCTGTCTATACTCAAAGGACTTAAAAACAGCATCTTACAGGGACACAGCCACAACAATGTTTATAACAGCACAATTCACAATAGCTGAACTATGAAGCCAATCTAGATGCTCTTCAGTGGATGAATGGATAAAAGAAATGTGTCATGTATACACAATGGAATTTTACTCATCAATGAAAGAGAATAAAATCATGGCATTTGCAGGTAAATGGATGGCGTTGGAGAACATAATGCTAAGTGAAGTTAGCAAATCCCAAAACAACAAATGCTGAATGTTCTCTCTGATATAAGGAGGCTAACTGATAGAGGGGTAGGGATGGGAAACAGGGGAGGAATAGATGAAATCAAGATAGGTCAGAGGGGTGGGAGGAAAAAGAAGGGTAAGGGGACTAGCAAGGATGTTGGAATGTGATAAACATCATTACCCAAAGTAAATATATGAAGACACGAATTGGTGTCAACATAATTTATATACAACCAGAGATATGAAAATATGTGCTGTATATGTGTCATAAGAATTGTAATGCATTCTGGTGTCATTTATTTTTTTTAAATCAATTTAAAAAACACTGGCAAAAAAGAAACAGAAAATGCAAAAAATAAAAATGAAAGAAAGAAAAAAAGAAATATGTGAGAGAGTATATGCTAAAAACCAAAACCAAAACTAACAATAAAACCCCAGAATGCTTCCAGTAATCATACTGTAGAAGTATTGCAATTTTATTCTTTGACTGATATGTATTATAGGACAAAAGAAATGAGCATTTATGAGACATGAAAATTAAATTATTCCCTCTATGCTTCCAAACCAGAGTTATCAATATGGAAGAAACAGTATTCAAAAAAATAAAGATGATAAACAGAAGCTCTACTCTCAATTAAGTATCAATATACACATGGAAGTATAAAGTTCATACACACATAAAATATATACACACATATAAAGACACGATAAATGTGTAAAATATATACATATATGCACACATATAAAGATATAATAAGTAAATACTTATATATACACATATTAAAGTATATCCTCAAATCCTCCCATCCCCCTCCAGTCTCTCCCAGGTCCAGTGGAACTGAGGGGTCCCTGAGTGCTGAAAGAAGGATGCAGTAGTCACTGTGACCCAGCATGCCTGGTGCAGTCAGCCAATGACTGCAACTCCTAGCACCCTGGTGACTGGTGCTGGTAGGTGGGTGAGAGGCCATAGGTCAGAATGGCCACTACCCCCTGTAGACCCATGCTCCACTTCCAGTGGCTGAGAAAGTGAGTGTTTCATTTGTTAAAAATAATGTGTCTCTGGGCATTGGTCCCTAGATCCTCCCTCATACCATGGCAGGTGAACTGGTGCTTGTCTTGTATCTTCCTCTGATGTAGCTGGGACAGGAAGCTCCTTGCTTGCCTGCACAGGGTGAGTCAGAGTGCTGTCTGTCCACCCGTCTGTGACATGGGCAGATTTCTGGAGAGTGACCAGGATGCAATATTTCTCTTTGTGTATTTATATAATCTAATATAGAAGAGTATTTTAAAGCCACAATTAAATATCAAACTTTTTTCACTAAAATATATTTCTTCTTATACACATCAAATTTTGTCTCTTGTTATTATTATCCCATAGATTTCTTGTGTGCTAGATAAGCATTATGAACTTTCGTAGATTATTTTCACTTATATATCTTTTGCTAGTATATGCAAACAATTTATGCTAAGGTTTTATTTACATTGAAGTGAATTATATCTGATCAATATATTAGTTTTCTTTGGGGATGCACTTAAGTAATTTTAAATGATACATAAAATTAAACTCACACTGCCCTTAACATAACACTTTCTCTTCTGCTATTTAGTAAAAATGGATCACAAAACTGTTAAATTTGTGCTGTTCTGCTGACAGTAAAACTTAATGAATGCCTGTATGCTATCAAGTGCAAGTTAAAAGAGTAGAGCTAAAGAAATTTTTTTATTGTATGTGAAATGTGAGTATTTTAAAAAGCAAATTGGCTAAAAGCAATTTAATGAGGTACCTTCTAAATTGAGGTGATAAGAAGTCTTTGTAGTGCCACAGTCCGACTGGGTAAAATAACCGGGAGGTGATAAGCAACTTGAAGGTTGAAGCGGGAACTGCTTTATTGAGGAGAAACTCAGAGGGAACTGAGCACGAACTCAAGGTAGTGGGTACCCAAGGTAGCAGGCACCACTTTATTGCGGAATAGCAGAGGTATATATACCTAACTGATTACACACAGCTTGACTCAATTAGCATTATCTAGATACAGCAGTCAGCCAATAAGGAATCCTTATCATATTAATGGCTCAGTGGCATTGCCTCACAAACCACTCCTCCTGGCAAACTGCCAGATGCCATCTTGACTTGATTTGTGGTCCCCATTTGTAGAAGTTGTGAGAAAGCAATTTAGATGTTCCTGATGATGTCTAAGAGGCCTGGGTGCCTAGAATCAATCTAAATCTGAAACTACTTCAAGGATATTGAATAGGAACACTGTGTCCTGAAACATTTTTGTATTTATCTTTGCTTGTTGATCTGCAATTACTCTTAAGACATTAACTATTTATTGTACTGTTCCATTTAAAGAGTCAGAGAATGAAGACATAAATCTCCAAAGACCCAAGTGATGTTCCTGAACAGGAAGTTTCTCTATGTGTCCTATATCCAGGACTACTTTTTAATTTTTCATTATATTTCAACTATAATTGGAAAAACTCTCATATTACTTTCAGGTCTATATTCATGTAAGTTTTGACTTATCTCTTGAATGTCCCAACTTCAAGAGATAAGTCAAAACTAATAAAAATAATTTGTTATTTACCAAAGACATATTTAGCCTAAACTTCTATGATAAATATGTCTTTGGTAAAAAATAAATTAAAACACCTCATTATGTATAAAGTCATAAATAACTTTCCGCATCATTTATTATTTACTACCAGCAAGACATCTGTTAAGAGTTTACACACATTATCTAATTTAACCCCTATGGTTCCTAATAGGCTCCATTTAAAGATGCTCAAAGATCCCTGACTTTTCCAAGTTTTGAAATATTAATGGAGAAAATGGGCATTTTAACCCAGTTCTTCTCAGGCTGAAAATCAAATATATTATTGTTTAAAATATTAAATACAAAATCATAACTGTGTGAAAAATTTAATGAGACAATTTTTAATTTTACATTGAATTTGGTTTATGCAGAAAAGGCTAACGTAAGAAAAGATAATGAGAGATTTGACTGCAAAATTATTTTAAATGACTTCACAAAAAAAGAATCCATAAATTGCAGATAAAATTAGTATTATATCTATCAAATAGTAAAAATTTACATGAAAAAGTGATATTATCAATTGAAAAAAAATAATGCTTGTACAATTAGGAAGAGACAGGGCACATACCTTACTAAATAAGAAATACAGAGGCAGCATTAACATATAAGAAATGCTGAAATACATACTAACTAATATGTAAAACTTTTTAAGATGAAAAATCATTTTAGAATTTGGAGATGGGCAATATTTTTTTAAAAAATATTTAAAAATATTTGTAAAATAAAAAAATTGCTTTGAAAGAAAGAAAAGAGAATTCCAGGTTTTAAATATGTTGAAAGGAAGAGAGAAAAAAAAGGAAAAGGAAGAGTAATCAATATGAAAATCACTCAAATCAGTCAATGTAATGAAAAACAACAACAAAAAAAAAACCCAAATAAAAAACACCAATGCACAACAGAATGATCAAATTTACTGGATTTAAAGTCCACTACTTATGGTGAAAAAAGATAAATTTATTACCACCATATATTACAAAGGTAATATATTACCTTAGACTAGAAAAATAAAGAATAGTGTTACTTTATTAGATAATTAACAACTTATGCACATGCCTGGAATTTTATTGAGTTTGAAGCTGAGAATTAAACCAAGTGTCACAAAGATTTATAGATTATCTCTTAGTGATAACATTTTTTTAAAATTTTTTGCCTACTAAGAGTTGTTTCAGAGTAATGTCTTTATTGTTTCCACAATTAAATAGCTGAAAACAACTGTTTTGTAAAAGATGGAGGTCAATGGGAAAAGTTTAAGCTGCATTTGGACTAATCAAAGAGCAAATTAATGTATTTTCTGATTTTAAAAAATACTAAAAAATATGAACACCTTTTAGCTCATGAATATTCTTCCAAAATATAACAAGTATTTATTTATATATATATATATATATATATATATATATATATATATATATATATATATAAACTATTTATATATGAAGATTACTGTGACATTGTTTATAGCATCTGAAAATTGGGTGTAGATTCTACAAGTCTATATAAAGGAATGGATTTAATTTTAGCATATCCATTATGTGAAAAAAAAATTATTAACTTAAAATTATGATGCCAATTTATTTACTCTAATAATAGGTATAAAAAGGTAATAAAGTTGAAAAAAAATGTTTGATCCTGGTTTTGAAAAATGCTAACCCAGTAGTAATGATTCATAAGATTATACAGAAAATATTAGCCATAATCAAGAGGATAATTCTTTTTTATTTTACACTGAACTTTATGAACATAAAAAATTGACATCCTATTCCTAAAGTATTGTTAGATGTTTGACAATAGGTAGAAATAACACAAAATTAGAGAATGAGTACTAATGCTAAAATTTAAGCTACAACTTTATTTCCACCTATGTGAATAATGAAACACATTATTTTTAAGTGTTCCTCATTCTTTGGTCATTTGAAAATGTAAGGCTGTATATAAATATACTTTGAACATGAAATAATATTTATAAAATTACTTTTTTTCAGAATAAATTTTAGAACCCCTAAATTTTCTTATGCTTCATAAAAGCACTATTGTGGTTCTTACCAGGCCAATAATAATAACACTAATAATAAAAAAATTTTTCAAGGCTGAGATTTCCCTTTCATGCTCAGAAGATAAACAGACAATTGGCACCAAATTATACATTTGGGACAAACAAAACCTTGATCTGTCAGTACAAGTAGAGAAAGTGAAGCTCAAGTGCTGCAAAAGGATTTGATAGTACAACAGTTTGTTTCTTTGTTTTGGTACCAGTGGTTGAACTCAGAGGCCCTGAATTACTGAGCCACATCCCAGCTCTATTTTGCATTTTTTAGATATTTTTTACTTGTTGATGGACCTTTATTTATTATTTATTTATATGTGGTGCTGAGAATAAAACACAGTGCCTCACACATGCTAGGCAAACACTATATTATGAGCCACAACCCCAGCCCTCATATTTTGTGTTCTTATTTAGAGATGGTCTCACTGAGTTGCCTAGTGCCTTGCTGTTGCTGAGGCTGGCTTTGAACTCATGAGCCTCTAAGCCACTGGGATTACAGTTGTGCACCAATGTGCCTGGCTAATAGCACAATAATTTATTAAAGCAGAAGCATCTTCTGTGAATTTATTGGACAGCTTCTGCTAACACCCTTTCAAGTGCAATCATGGGTTTCTTTCATTCTGATGACTGATTCCTATCTCTTCTTCTGTCCAGATAACTTTAAGCTCCTTATCTTTATTGAATCTAACTTAGAAAACAAATGTGTTGTATTCTAACATCAAATATGAAACACATTTTTGTAATAGAACATTGTTGTCTTTGATTTTCCATATTATATCCCTAAAATCACAGACACTTCGAAAAGACATTACATTGTGTTTTATGAAGATTCCAAATAATAAGTAGCTAAGATAAATATTTTCTGAACTCTGAATGTTAAAATCTGGTACATCTTTATATTCTCATATTCTAAAATAGCTACTGTTACTTCTTTGTATTTTCATATGCTAAAATAGCTAATATGATGGGCATAGGTGTTCAAACTGGAGAGATTGAGTAGAGCTTGACACTAGAGGGTTGAAAATTGTTCGCCTTGGTTTCTTCTACTTTAATTATCATTTTTAGTTGAGTTCCCCTTAATTTTATGTTGGAATACTATAATAATATCCTGACTCTCCTGTGTGTGTGTGTGTGTGTGTGTGTGTGTGTGTGTGTGTATTTTTCAATTTACTCTTTAAGCTCATATGTCTGATATCAGCACCTCCCTATATAAGCACCATAACTGTTCCCAGTAAAAAGCAAAAGCAGACACACTTAAAATTTTGCATCTACAATTTACCCCTTTCCCTCAAATGTTACTTTCAATACATCATCATTTTGTTCTTAACAAGTTAAATATTCTCCAATTCTCCTTCTTCTATCCTCTTTGTTATTACCACAAATCAGTGTTCTGGGGTGGGAGACTCCCCTGAGAACATCTGAAAATGCCTAAAGATATCGAGATGTTGTTATACTGGAGGTGAGGGAAATATTACTGACATCTAGTGAGTAGAAGCCTTGGTTACTGATAAACTAATACATTTTTACAGCAAAACCCCCAACAGCACAGAATTCTGCAATGCAGAACCATCATAATGCAGAAACTGCCTGAGATCAAGACATCATTAACTGGTAAGTAGATACCTGAAACAACAGGATGAATGAATGATCTCTCTCTGTGGCTCTGGCTCCCATCCAGGACAAATTTCCACACTATAGCAGAGCCAGTCTGTCCAAAATGTAAAAAGAGCCTGTATTTTATACTTAAAACTTCAATTACTTAGTACAAGGGATGGAAGGCATTATAAAATTCTTAATAAATTATTTCCTCATTAACTCTTTGGTTTCTTCTCACCTCCCTTTTTCTTTCTATACCAAACTTCAGCGCTACTGAAGAGTTTTCTATTATTTAAACGTTCATCTTCTCTCTCTGTTACCTGATTTCTGACATTTTGATATGCTGAAGCTTCTGCATGATTGCTATGACACTCAATTGATAGGGCTTGTTCCCTTTGGACATAGGTCTCCCTCTGAGGAAAAAATAGAATATAATCAGGAAAATGCAAATAACCACTGCATCACTGGAATTTCTGAGAGAGCTTATTAGACTATTTTGGAAAATTAATTTAATACATTTTATAATTGAGTTGGATTCTAAAAAACAAACACCCACCTCAGTTTGATATTTTTGCCATTTTAACACACAATAAGATACTTCTGAGACAAAGTTTTTCTCCTGATTTGTTTTGGCAATGGTACCTGGAGTCATCCCCCAGGACAGAGTAGCTAAGGAAGATGGACTTCCCTTCATTTTCAGATGCCCCAGTTGTGTGAGCATTAAATATTATTCCATCTACTTAATAGCCAGGAAGTCACAAAATAATTGAGAAAAAAATAGCAGGTTTTGAGACAGTGAGGAATTTTTCCTGCTTATACTTTAAGAAAGGCAAATCAATATGAACGAAATTTCTAGTGATGTTAATTGGTTTAGGTTAGGTAGGGGATAGCCATTTGAACAAGTCACTGACATATCAAATGTTACCTTTTGGAATTTTAAGCAATTTTATGACAAAGGAAACTGATTTTGCCAATCTGAGAGATAGTGGAGACTTTTTCTCTTTGAATAAAATCATCCTACTGACTTACACAGATAGATCTCAAATTTTTGTATCATGCTGCTTGATTTTGCAAATGCCACTGTCCAATTTCCCTTAGATTTTTTAAAGTTCTCATGTGTAATATGTTGGAGTAGTTTCTTGGCCTGATGGGCCCAATTTCCCCTTTGTGACACAGTGAAAAAAAGGATACTGGTAATAGACATCAATAAGTTCAATTCCAATTTTTAAAGAATTAGCATTTACATGTTTAGCTTTCAAAAAATAAAAATCAAACAAATGTTATTACTCATAAAAGACTTGTGACACAAAATATTTAATTTTTATAATTTTGCTGTTTCCTTATCCACAATAACATACTCTTTTTTAGAGTGGAAGAGATAAAAAGCTTTTGTGTTGATGACATATTAAAGAGAGAAAGTGAAATGAGCTTAAGTTTGATTTAAAAAAAAAAGTGTTTTTCAGAATATGTGTAAGTTAAATTTTTATAAGCATTAAAACCAAGCATTTCTAAGTGATCAAACTTAACTCTTCTTTTAAATTTATTCCCTAGGTAATAGCAGGCAATTAAAAACTACTCCCCACATCCACAGAAGCATTATTTTACACTTGAGAAACTCAAGTACCTTTGTTTCATTATCTATTAGAGGATAGAGAAATAGTAGGCCTGACGACAAAAGTATGATATGTATAATATATAATATATAATAGATGGGCATATTTAAGTATGTAAATTGTATCTCTGTCTGTCTTAAAAATTGCTAATTAAAAAAGTGAATGCCATTCTAATTTTATTCTGTTTAAGAGGTAATTTATTCAAGAATATTCAGAAATCATCTATCTAATGGAAGGTTAGATTTTATTAGCATAATCCAAAAGTAGCATTTATTACTGGGGAAAGTAAGTGGTGTGAGGCTTTCATTTGGGCTTTAAAGTTTATGTCCACTTGCACTGTAGAATTATTGTTAGAAGTTCCTTGTCACAAAATATAGAATTTATATAATAGCTCTGAATATTGGATATAACACACAGTAACTAGAAACTTTAGATATATTTTATATTTAGATTATTCTTTCATTCTTCCTTTTATATACTAGATGTTGATGATATAAAAAAATGATACAATATAATACCAATCCCGAAAGAATTTGCATCATAATGGAGAAGATATCTATTTGTAAAAACTGAGACAAAGCACACTTAATGTTATGATTAAAGCTTTTGAAAAAGTATATGGAAATTAGATTAATAAGCTCTCACTTCTATTAGGATGGGAAAGTAATGATGGTGCAGCAGAAATTCTTTGGGGCATGAAAAAAAGGGAATTCAATGTGGAACTTAAAGAGCTACAGGCAATGGAGGCTATGTTGGCAAATGTTAAGCATGAATAGGGACAGAGAAGCAATAAAAATCAGAAGAGGTAGGAATTGTGTGAAGCAAAGGAATTATGTGAACAAGTATTAGTGGGGCTGAGTTTGTTCCTACAGGGAATTTGGAAGACTATTTGTGATCATGCTTGGAAGAGCTGGGGGACATATGAATAAATATTGAGTTTATTGCATAAATAATAGAATACTTTCTTACTTTTGTGGGTATGGCATGGTTAAATGTTTATTTTAGAAACTAATGCTTGTGAGAGGGGAGAATGGCACACTTGAGAGAGGATCATGACAGGAAGAGCAACTAGGGGTATGCACTGTTCTCTAGGCTAGAGATAAGAGAAGGGAGGGTTGTAAGCACTGGCAATAATGACAAAATGAGAACTTATTTAGAAAGCAGAATAAACAAAACATAATAGTAAGGATTTGATTTTTATTTGGTTTGTTGTAGCTAAAATCACAAAATTTAGAGATTTAAAATTGCCTATAGTTATGTCTCAATTATGGTAAAAACTGCATTAAAATAATTGAATACTTGGTGTGTCACAGCAACTCATGTGGTGGGAACAGCAGCAGTGGCCAGGCAGCACAGTTTCAGAAGGTTCCTGAGAGCCACTGCCTGCAGTACCTGCGTGAGCCTTGTGCTCTCAGCCAGGAAGCTCCAGAGGAAGGTCAGCTCTGAAGAATGTGAGGCTAAGAAGCCCAAGAGGAGGTCTTCCAGGCTGTCTTCTCTGACTGCTGCTGCCAAGGCAGATGCCAAAACCAGAAAGGTTTTCTTTCATAGTCAGCAAATGGAAATAGTGATGTGAATGAATAACTGTGATATGAGGTAATAAATGCAGTTTTGCAAATATTTCCAAAATAGAACTGATGGGAAGCAGCAAGTCATCAAGTTGACTGTATAAAGTGTATGTTCACAAAAGGGAGATTTTATAAGGATCCCAAAGAGGAGTTGGATATTTCCAGATGGAGCAGAGTGAGACTGAGAGGTCTGTGAAAAGAAAATAGGATTTCAGGAGGTGCATCATCATCTGCCTAACTAGAAATATATTAGACAGTTAAGGGAACTGAAAGATTTTAATTTGATTGAAATGCACAATATATTTCTATAACAAAGGGAAAATAGGCAAAAGAGAAATTAGGGAGTACATTGCTTGGTCCTTTAATAAGCAAAGACAAGAATAACATGGGGACATTTACATTTTAGAATAATCTCATTGGCTTTATTGCTGACGATGGGATAACAGATGTAAGACCTATGAATGAGGGGCTCAGAGTGGAGTTTACTATATTTTAGCAGAGAGATGATACAAATTTTAATGTCATTATCAGTTACCAGACAATGTTATTTAGAGTCAACAAAATATGATTACATAGAGAAGTAAATTGAGAAGTAAACTTGATATATGTTTGATTTGATATATTTTGACCTGGAATTTATATATTTAAAAAAAAAAACCTTTTATAATTTACACTAAGTGTTTACTGTGCCTCTATAGATGAAATATTTGAAGGATTTACTGAGTCTGAAACAATTTTAGTGTTTTAGCCTCCTGATTCATTAATATAAAATGTTACATTTTAAGTAAGGGAAGTATTTTTTGTTTGAATTACTGCTGTCTAAAAAAGATATTTAAATGATTATATCAAACAAGAATTTATTATGTCTGTTTTTATTATTTAATTTTCCTTTTAATGTGTTATGGAAAACAAAAGTTTAATAATGGAAAATTACATTTATTTTACATAATTTTGGAATAATTTTTAGCTAAGTTATCTAAGGCAAAAAATAAAAAGTAAAGTTTTAGAAAGCCTGATATATGGTAGGAGGTGGGAGAACTAGAGGTGTGCAGAATTTGTGGTTAGAGACTGATCCTTCCCATCTCTTCCAGATGCTTCCCTTACTCTTACCATTTCTCCAAATTTGATATTGATACTCTCTTCTCACATTTTTCCGAAGAGGCAATTACATTACTTTCTATGATTGCAGAAAGTTATGATTACATTATATTAGATTTTGACACTAAATTACACACTGGTGAGAAAGCCATGCTCTTCATTTGGTTTTTATTTTCATCACTAAGACAATAAAAAGGTGACTCCCATTCTGTAGTCACAAGTTACTTGAATATTCCTAGTAAAACATAACAGAAACATATATATGTTTTATTTCATTAAGATCTCCTGAAGGGAGACAATTCTTTGTTGTATACTATAGCCTTTTTCCCCAAGTTTTGAAAAGCAAAATGTCTCCAGGTATTGTCAACTATCTCCTAGACTATGAATATGGGGGAAGAGGCAAAAACTTCCATGATCCAGATGCAAAAGAAACGTTAAATGTTTAAAGATATTTCATCTTTTAAATTCTAATGAAATGCCCAAACAGAATTCTTTTTTTTTAATTTAATTTTTAGTTGTAGTTGGACACATACCTTTATTTTAGTTATTTATTTTTATGTGGTGCTTAGGATTGAACGCAGGGTGTCAAACTATCTAAGCAAACACTGTATCACTGAGCCACAAGCCCAGCCCCTCCCAAATATAATTACTGTCTAAAGAAATATGGAAAGAAAAAAATCATCACTTTATATGCCTGTAGATCTAATAGATCTACAAGTGGTTTTGTTATATCTTATTTGTAGAAAAGAGAAGAATGGAAGATAAAGTTTTCCCATTCAGTTTTCTCAATCTGAATGCTCTTGTACTCTAAGCAAGACTTGTTGATTTTCCTCATAATTAAACATAATCTACATTCTGTTACAGCAACACATTCAAGGAGAGAATAAGGTACCAATCATTTACTTGCAGAAAGAAAATTAACAATTTTCTTCATGTTGCTTTGAAGTAACCATTTAGGTTTTTAAAAAGTACCCAAGGTTTTCACCCACTTTCTCCTTACATTATCGTCATTGAACATAATAGACAGCTAATAAAAATGTGACCTTATGTGGGGGAGATATTATTTTCAATCAATCACTCCTTTGGATAAATGTTTTGAGTCATTCAATGGTAACTGAGTCCTTCTGCTCCACTGGCATATATGGGAGACACAATTAGAATTACTGTAATTATCAACTACTTCCTATAAGCAAATAGAAATGATAGCTAAATAATCTTTAAGTGAATAATATTAAATATCACAATTATGAAAAAAGTAAAGAATATGAATTATTTAATATTTTTTTAATTCCAACTCACTGTTTTGCCTGGAATTACACTACATTATGTTGAAGTAATTGGTAAACTATACTATTATGAGTGTAAATTTTACAAATATTGAAATTACTGCATTCTGAATAAAATCACAAACTCTTAAAATGGGATATTTAAAGAGGGGAAAATAGTAACTAATACAACTATCTAAAAAAATTTATTATATTTTACTGGGCAGTCATAGTCACAGTATTCTTATAAATATTTTTTAAACATTTTTTGTAGTTGCAGATGGACAGAATGCATATATTTTATGTTTTTTTTTTTATGTGGTGCTCAGGATCAAACCCAGTGCCTCACACATGCTAGGCAAGCATTCTGCCAGTAGCTTCAGCCCCAACCCCAAGGCATTCTTTTTAAGTATCATTAAGTTTACACAAAATTTTTTGGAAGGGATTGAGTATTTGTTCATCTATGATCAACACTTTTAGGCTAATTTTCTGTTTTAACTCAAGTTTTTAAAAAACCTGCTTTTATTCACATTAAAAACAAACTGCTTGATATGTACTCAATAATTAGATGATGAATTAAGATGTAATTATTCCTATAAGTAGGATGTGGATGCACTGGAGCAAACACCAGCAAGAGTGAGGGCATGCTGCTAAACTGTCTCACCTACTTTTATAATGCTGTATCCACTTTAGGGATCCAATTTATGTGGTAAACAAAACTTTCAACAAATTCATTTAATCCTCACAACAATTATATAATGGGGAGATCAACTTAATCTTCATTTTACAACTTGGAAAACTGAAGAACAAAAATGTCCCATAACTTATATAAAGTGGCATGCCAATAGTGGTACAGCATGGATCTGAACAGTCTTGCTTCAGTAGCAGGATTTTTCCAACCTCAATAGACACACAATTCAGTTAGCAATCTTATTAAATTCAGATTCGGACTCAGTACTTCTGGTTAGGGGAAAACAACATTCTGATTTTTAACAATCACACCTGTGATACAGATGTTGCTAGTCTGAAGATCACCCTTTAATTAGCAAAGTTCTAATCTACACTGGACAATAGTGAGAGATATGGCAACCATCAGAAACACAGTTTATCCTCAGAAAATTACTCTTATGTGCAAATTGCCAACTTCTGATTTAGAACTTATGCTACTTCTTTTTCTTTCTTTTAAAAAGGGAAGTTAAGGGCTGGGGATGTGGCTCAAGTGGTAGCGCGCTCGCCTGGCATGCGTGCGGCCTGGGTTCGATCCTCAGCACCACATACAAACAAAGATGTTGTGTCCGGCAATAACTAAAAAATAAATATTAAAAAATTCTCTCTCTCTTTCTCTCTATCTTTAAAAAAAGGGAAGTTAACAAAATTTGCAAGTATTATAGTATTTACAAGTATTATAGTAGCTGATTTCAGGTTTTGATAGTCAACATATGATTAATATAAACTTGAAACTGTAATATCTACCCCCCATAAGGCCTTCCCTTCATCCAAAAACGATTTACAATTACTCTTAAATATCTTCTTTAACATAGATTCAGTCCAAACCCATTAATATTTAGGAGTACATGTTTGTACCCTCTATACAGGAAAAGAAATTCAAGGTTAACTTAGAAATCCAGCACCTTTCTAAACTTTTGCTGTTTACACAAGTGCTGACTCTAAGTGGAAAAGGAAGCACATCCTTTGATAAATAGAACGTAAATGTCAACACATTACTAAACAACTTTCGTCCATAACTTTCTGTAAAACAAAGGGATGTTCATAATAATTTCCCTTCATGCTCACTGGTGAATTGATTTTTATACCATAATCTAAAATATAGAATGTAAAAAGTATAAAAGTAAACCAAAAAACATATATTATTTCCCTGGGTTTAAAATGCATTGGCCCACAGGCCTTCAATACTTAAAACCTAAAATACTATCAAATCAATAGAAATTAAATCTTTATCAACCTTTTTTACTAAAAGAAAAAGAAGTATTCCTATTGACATATAATCAAACACTTTTAAAGTCATGCATTTAATTTGACAATGATATCTTCCAAAGGCCATCCTGGATGTGTATATTAGACCTAATTATGTAACTAAAGAATAACTTATTAATTAAAACAAAAGATGGGATTTAAGACAAATCTCCCTACTACAAGTAATTCTGGTTTTCCTATATCTCATTCAACATTTTCCTGAATGTACCCAGGTACACTTAACATTTCTTCCCTGAGGGATAATTAACTGCCACATACTTTGACAAGTTTACACACACACACACACACACACACACACACACACACACACACACCTTACCAAAAGCCATAATTAAATAATTGCACCTGGAAGTAGCAAGCATAAGGTTTCAAAGGTCTCATGCAATATTAACCCACAAATTCTAAATATACTTATGATTGTGGAATCCCATTTTTAATTACAACATAAATTAACAAATCTAAATAATACAATTACCATAAAGCTAAAATTCTCATTTATGCAGCCATGAGTTAAAAGAAATATAATACCACAATCTATTGCATTTTCTGGCATGAAAGCAAAAACACAATACAAATGTAGGCTTTTCTATCAAAATTACAAGAACTAACCTTCTACCCAGAAGAATCCAAAGAAACACAAAAGCATCTGCATTATTTTACATATGAGGTGTATGGAAAAAAGTCTCTCCCCAAAGTAGTAAGAAACAACTTCTAATTTCCTAAGAAACTTGTATTTTATATTTTTTTTTCCTGAATCACTTACACAGCCACAAAGACACTCAGATATTAAAGAACTAGAGAAGTTAAAAGATGTCCTTTTCAATAGCCAACAGTCACCAAAGACTGTGACAAAAGAAAACAGATATAAGTATTCCATGTTACTGTGCACAAGCAAGCCCAAAGTTTTACTGCTTCACTAGTTAAATCACTAAATGTTAAGCATTATTTCATGAACTTAAATGAAATCTGGTATATAAAGAGAAAAAATATGCGATAAGTGAAACTTACTTTCAATTTCACAGAAATATTATTATTATTTTAGATTATTTTACTTCATCTAAAATAATCCTGTGGCCTTGTGGAAATAGTCCTGGGTTAAACACTCAAAGTACATTCCTTTACCAAATGTACCAGTACATTAGTGCTCTGAAAGCATTCAATATGTCTACTATGTTCTCTAGATGTATATTCATACACTGGTTTAAGCCATTTGCAGAAAATCAACAGAAATTATCAGAATATATTCTGAAAGTTAAGTGATTCTTCCACAGAGCAAATTTAACTTGACCTCCTAAATGGTACAGATTTGACACACCATTTAGAAGGCTAAAAGAAATACTGATTTACTTCTTCTCTAAAGCAATACTGTTCAACAAAATTATAATGCAAGTTACACATGTAATTTTGAATTTTCTAATAACTATGCTAAAATGATAAAAATACAATTTTTAAAACACTTACTAAACATGCCAAATATTATTTCAAGATGTAATAAATATCTAAATATTTTAAAGATATTTATTACAAAATTAAGTTTTCAAAATCTAGTATGCATTTCACACTTAGAGCATATCACATTTTCAACTAACCACAACAACCTGGTCCATAGTCAGAATGTGGCTAGTGGCTACACTATTGAGCAGTATACTTTTTAAGTAATATTTTGAGATCTGACATACCACTCTGTTTATAATTAGTTCACATTCATGTCTTCTTTTTAAACTGAAATGGCTGTGACTACAAATATAAGCAAAACTGTTAATTCACTGGATAAATCAGGATCAGATCCCACTTATCTGGGAATCTGGTTAACACACACAATAATTAGCAAATGGAGTTTTCCTTATTATGTATGTCTCAAGTAGACTTCAGAAATGGTTCTGATCAACATGAGCAAACACAATTTGTAGCAAAAACACAGGTTAAACACCAAAACATTTTTATATCAAATCATAACACTGCCTTAATTCTAGCATCCCTTCTCCTCTCATTCTTGAGCACATACTTCTATGCAATTTATTTATAATATTGCTCTCTAAATTTGATAAATTTTGTCAACCATACAGTCACCATTAAAAAATAAACAGAACACTATATAAGACACAAATGAAAAAAAAAAAAAATCAACCAGCTACTTTTAATACAATTTGTCAACCAATCTTAACTTCTGAGTTCCACTGAATTTGATTCTTCTCACAATTCCAATTAATTTACTGCTAAGAATTTTCCCAAGTCATTAGGATATTTGCTTAAAATGTAAATAATTCCAACAATGTGTTTTCTAGACAATAACAACTACTGAAGCCAGATTTAAAGTTAGGTAGTCAGTGTAGTTAGGTAAATCAGGTCTAATATCGAGTGAAATCTAAAATGGAGGCCATGCTGGGAATGACTCAGGGAAAACACAGGACAACTCATGGAATGTTAATGAAGTCCGAAAAGGCCCTAGGCCAAAGTCCACCTCAAAGAAGTGTTAATGAAGTCCTTCCTGCTCAGAAAACTTCTTTGGCCCACCTGTGTCCCACCCCTGGGGCCTTCCAACCTACATTCCATCATCAAAACTATAAAAAGGTGAAACAACCGCACTTCCACGGATTCCACCTCTTGGGTCCCCTTCTTCCTCTGGGAGAAGTCTTTTCTGCTGTCCTTTAATAAACTTCTAATTTCTACTCTGACCTTGCCTCGGCATGCTTCTTTGGTGTTATTCTTCAACATTGGGGAAGCAAGAACTCGTCACCAGTCAAGAGCGGTGACACTACAACCATAGCTTAGCACATAAAATTTGTCCTTTAGGCAAGTTACTGAATAAATCAAACAGAAACAACTATACTCCTGTTTTGTAACACCATATTCAACAATTTCTAAATTTGGAAAATCAGTTCAGATTGCACACAAGCACTAACTTTAAAATTTAAAACCTTACAGGTTTCTACAAAAATACTTATGAATAAATGTATTCCACAGAAAAACAACAGAAAAATCAACACCACTCAAACAAATCTCAGCAAGAAGCACAAGATCAGTATATTCATAAGTACAGAATATATGATACATGCTAAAGAGTATTTTCCCCTAATTTAATTCACCTAGGCAATTTTTGTTTAAAGCATTTGCAAAGCTTTAAGGAAGCAAACATAGCTAGCTAGCCTCTTCTGCTGCACATACATACAAGGATAATACATTCATCTCCTGATATCGTTCCACAGTTTAGAAATCAAAATAACAAAATTTGTTTCTTACCTGCAGTTAGGAGAGGGTTAAGGTAATTTCAGCTAGCTCCTTCTGAATTCTGTTAGTGAAATGGGAACAGACAAAAAGGATTTGAGACAGTCTACAGAATAACCAGAAAATCCGAATGCCCTCTACCATCATGCAGGTAACTGCAAGGCTGGTTTTGCCTTCAGTAATGCTAACATGGCTGCTTCCTCTTTGTTCTCAGAGGCATAACCCAAACTCCTTAACAGAAAATTGTAGCTTTTTTCTCACTTGCTACTGTAAATAGGTAAGTCATTTACACCTGATTTGAGAAAGTCCTCCACTACTACTCAACAAAAGGATATAAAATCTATTTTAAAACTCTTTTTACCAAAGAAATTCTCTTTTCAAGCTTTTATGCAAATGAGACAAAACGGAAGGAGGAAAAGCACTAGAATATTTTTGACAATGACTTCAATCCACTTTTACTGTGGTAAAAATTAGAAAGCTATTGCAAGAGCACATTAATAGTTTTGTCAATATTTTATCTGTTTTAAAAAAAGTTTAAAATTTACAAATACCTTTACCAATGAAAAACTTCCAAGGACTATTTTAGCAATCTTACTTAACCATTTCTTTTCTCTGATCTTAGGTACAGCACGTAAATTTAAATTTCATACTCTTGGAGGAAAGAGGGCCTTGAGGTAAGGGGAAAAAGAGCATTTCTCTGATTTTCTTGAAATTTAAAATGTTTTCAAAAGTTGTTTAATGTTCTCTCCACAAGATTACAACACACTGAGAAGAATTTTAAATTATTTCAAAGACTGCTGCTATTCAATATAATATTCTCAAGTTCATTAGTGTTTGATTAATGGTGCAATGACTGTGAAAATGTATAGAAAAATAAGAACATGAATCAATATAAAATGCAATAATTGATCAGTTTTTATATTTCCTTTTTCTTTTAGTTGTGATCAATGAAAAACAACAAAACATCAACATTAGGTAATGCTATAGGTACACTTCATGTTTGATACAAGAGTTCTAATCAATACAACCACTATCACTGATGGAGTCCAATTGATGGATTTTTTTTGCCATCATAGAAAATAAAAGTCAGCAGGAAACAAATAATCTTTCACTTATAACCAACAAAATGTTTTTTCCTGCTGTTGATTTTCACTACTATATCAAGAACATCTACGAGTTTTAAAGATGTGCAAAGTTTTAACAGCAAAGTGACACCTGAGATTGTTAATGGCTACTTTTCCGTTTTATTTGTTCTCACAAGAACAAGGAGGGATAACTATAACTACAAAAAAAAATATACCTATTATGCAGGATTTAAAGACTTGTTCGTAAAACTAAGCAAATTTAAAATCTGCTTTCAAAAAAAGCCAAGGCCTGACATTCAACATTTTTTAGCAATTATAAACTTTTTTGATCATTTCCTTTCATGAAAAGTGACACATTTCCTTTTTTGAAGTTGCCACCACAGATGCCTGGACTGACACCCACGTGGACACATGCTAATTTCACTCAAGAGTATAACTCACAAAAGGAAACATCCCCAATGTACCATCCAATTCAGTTTCACAAATTTTCCTTGCCAACTCCTTAAACCGTCAGGATGAGAATTCAGTCTCTAGGACTCTTGCTGAAATTACCAAAGTACAGAATAAGTTTGCTAAGAAGCATAATTTTAGTGAGGACGTTTTCATGCTCCCTAAAGGATGACAATTCATTCAAGTACAAATAAAATTGGTCATGAAGTATTTCTGGAGTATTGTTCTTGATGTAAAAATAAAAGCATCCAATTGCTTGAAAGACAACCTGACAATGTTACCTTTTAGCACTAGTGGATAACTTAGCAGTGGTTTTGCTAGAGAGTTTGGTGCTCTTCTTCCGCTGGGTGGCAGAAGGTTCTTTCTTCATGATCTTCAGGCTCTGGAGCAGCAGGGTCTTGCTGGTCCGAATCTGAACTGCCACTGCTGGTGCTGGGGCTGTCATCATCGGACATTTGCTTATCACTGCCCATTTGATGAAGTTATCACTTGGAAAACTTTTTTAAAGAGGAAAGAGAAGAGAGAAGAAATGTTAATCTAAGAAATCAATCAACAGCTTTTCCTTACCTTAATATCATTCCCAAATTGTATCTCTATAAAAAGGCTTCAAAAATGTTCACATTTATTGTATGAAAATGTTACTGGGGATAGGATGAATCTTACAATGCCAGCTCTCAGGGATTGTCCGAAATCACCCACTCACTTTTTTTTTTCCATTCCTTGGATAATCTATGAATTGTCTACTTTATCAGAAGGCATGAAAAAGATTTGCCGGGGAACTTAAGGCAAGGAGTATTAACAACATAACTGTAAATAACAGATTTTTATGAAAAATGTTAAAAAGTCACTACACGTCTAAATATTCACATACTGACATGGGTCAGAGCTACCAAATTCCCTTTCCCAGAGGAAAACATTCCCTGTTAACCGCTCATATGCTTATTTAAGGTGAACATTCCTCTTCTATGCACGTAAAACCTTTAAACACAACACTGGGAAATTTAAAACTCAACTAACAAGCTTCCCTAGCCTTTTCCACAGCCAGCAGTGAAGATTCATCCAGCCGCCACCATGGGAAAAGCAGAATCCAAACTGCACTTTCGGCAAAGCTCCCCACATCACCAAGGTTCCTTGCTCAATCTTTACATCACGGGGGACATTTTATCCAAAATTAACGAAAAGAAGGGTAAAAGCCCAAGGAAAAACAACAAAGCCCCAAGAAACTGCAACAAATGTCTGCGCCCTCATAGGCGAGCGATTGCCGCTGCTGCTGCCAGCGTCCACGCAGCTCCGGGGCACTTTGTGGGGAAGGCCGACAACGGACAGCTTGCCGCCACAGCCGCCAAGTAATAGGAGCAGCCAAAAGGCCCCGCAGCTCGGGGACACCGGTGGCATGGACGCCTGGCGTGAACATAGCTGCCGCTGCCTCCACCCTAACTGCCCACTCCCCAGGACCCCAGCCCCGCCGTCCTGCATTGCCGCCTGAAGGAAGCTGCTGCCGCCCCTACTGCCCCCGACGCAGACCCCAGGCCCCCCACCTTACCTCGCAGCGGGAATGAAGCTGCCACCGCCACCGCCACCTCGCGGGCTGAAGCCCACGGGGACACCATCCCCGCTGCCCTACTTCCTGCAACGAACGTAACTGCCACCGCCGCTGCCCTAACTGCCCACCCCCCAGGACCCCAGCCCCGCCGCCCTACCTTGCCGCCTGAAGGAAGCTGCCACCGCCCCTACTGCCCCCCACGTGGACCCCAGCCCCGTGCCTTACCTCGCAGCGGGAATGAAGCTGCTGCCGCCACCGCCCCGGCTGAAGCCCATGCGGACACCATTCCCGCTGCCCTACTTCCCGGCAGGAACGAAGCTGCCGCCGCCGCTACCACAGCCCTAGCTGCCCTCAAAGCCGACCTCAGTCGCGGCGGGTTAACGGGCGGCGGGTTAACGGGCTCGCGGGAAGGAGGCGGCGGCGGGAACGAGGCGGTTGCGGGAACGAGGCGGCGGCGGGAACGAGGCGGCGGCAGGAACGCGAGGCCGGAACGAGGCGGCGGTTGCGGGAACCAGGCGGCCGGAACGAGGCGGCGGCGAGAACGAGGCTGCGGGCCGGAACGAGGCGGCGGCGGCGGCGGGAACCAGGCGGCGGCGGCGGCGGGAACCAGGCGGCGGCGGCGGCAGGAACCAGGCGGCGGCCGGAACGCGAGGCCGGAACGAGGCGGCGGTTGCGGGAACCAGGCGGCCGGAACGAGGCGGCGGCGAGAACGAGGCTGCGGGCCGGAACGAGGCGGCGGCGGCGGGAACCAGGCGGCGGCGGCGGCGGGAACCAGGCGGCGGCGGCGGCGGGAACCAGGCGGCGGCGGCGGCGGGAACCAGGCGGCGGCGGCGGCGGGAACCAGGCGGCGGCGGCGGCGGGAACCAGGCGGCGGCGGCGGGAACCAGGCGGCGGCCGGAACGCGAGGCCGGAACGAGGCGGCGGCGGGAACGAGGTGGCGGCGGGAACGAGGCGGAGGCCGGAACTCGAGGCCGGAACGAGGCGGCGGCGGCGGCGGCGGCGGGAACCAGGCGGCGGCGGCGGGAACCAGGCGGCGGCCGGAACGCGAGGCCGGAACGAGGCGGCGGCGGGAACCAGGCGGCGGCCGGAACGCGAGGCCGGAACGAGGCGGCGGCGGCGGGAACCAGGCGGCGGCGGCGAGAACGAGGCGGCGGCGGGAACGAGGCGGCGGCCGGAACGCGAGGCCGGAAAGAGGCGGCGGCGGGAACCAGGCGGCGGCCGGAACGCGAGGCCGGATCAAGGCGGCGGCGGCCGGAACGCGAGGCCAGAACGAGGCGGCGGCGAGAACGAGGCGGCGGCCGGAACGCGAGGCCAGAACGAGGCGGCGGCGGGAACCAGGCTGAAGTCTCCACCCGCCCCCCTGGCTGCCACCCCCACGCCGACCCCCACGCTGACCCCCACCCTCCCTGTCTCATAAGTATGTGGTTCCAGCCCCTTTTTCACTAGAACAATTGTGAATTATGAAATTTGACCTAGTATTTTTCCCCTCCAATGGCATCTGAATCAGAGAAGGGGCCACAATAGAGTGTCCACCAAGGCCACTGTGCCCATACTGTCCTCTGAGACAGGCAGGTCCTAGTGGGGCTTGTGGGACTCAGATCTTCTACAGGGCCCTGTATAAGGGCTTGCTCTGGGAGAAGGTCCTGGTGTTTCTGGATGCTGTGTTTAACAGTCTAGAAAATGAAAATCACATGTCAAGGTTTTTTTCTGAATCCGGTTTTTAGATATGATTAATTTGAACTATCATAACTAATGCAGCATAATAATTTATATCATGCTAGCATTAATAATAAAATACTTAGCAAACCAGCAATAGAACTTCAGTAGCTCAAGAAAGAATATCTACACAAAACAAAGCAAGCATTGTAATTAATAGGAAAAAAATGAATTATTTCCTCCTGATATTGAGAAAAAGACAAAGCTATCCAACCTCATTACTTGTATTCAACAATTCTGGCATAATGGAAGTCCTAACCAGTGCCATTAAGTAATAAATTAAGTAAATATACACAGATTAGAAATAAAGAAAATTTTACTTAAGAATACATATATATTTACATTTTTGTGTGTGTGTGTGTGTGAATTTGACTGTTCTCACAGAAAATCTCTAGGAATTAAACACACACATAAACACACACAAACCCTATCAACATGTAAAAAGAACCATGTTAATTTGAACGCAAGAATCAAGAAAATGTAAATAAGTGGAGAGATATCTGTGTCCATGATTGGAAAACTCAACATATGATTCTCCCCAAACAGAGCAGACACTTAATAAAAATGATGTAATAATATCAAACATACATGAGAAGATGTTCTACAACATCAGACATAAGGGAAGACAAATTAGAAAAGTTTATTGGCTCATGGTTCTAAAGGTTCCAGCCCAAGATAGAGTGACCCCATAGTGTTGGGCCTCTAGTGAGGGCAACACCTCATGGGACCATGTGTTTACCTCATGAGGGAAGAAAGTTTAGGAACTTTAAACAAGTTTATGTCCAGAGGAAACCAAACTTTGGGAATAAAAATGATGGTGTTTGTAAAGCTTATCATTTAATGTTAGAGTTTCTTTCCCTTCTCTGTTCTTCTCCTTTATACCTACCTATATTTCTTCTATCCTATTTCAGAACCACCTCTAATGGCTGAACCTTTAACTGTTGGCCTTGATTCATTTGGATCATGGAGTAGTCTGTTAAAGAATGTATTACGTTCTTTTTCCTCCTGATATGTTCCTCTTTGTTGTTCTCAGTTTATATACTCATCCACTGCTATCTTGGCAAATCCAGTGGTCTTGTTATGGTAGGCATAACAAAAATGTAAAACTTAAATCCATCTAACATTTTGGGGGTGACAGTACTGGAGATTGAACCAAGGCATGCTTTACCACAGAGCCATAGCCAGGTCCTTTTTTAAAATTTCTTATTAGGATGTTGTGAAACTGCTTCCAGTCTCTAAGTTGCTGAGGCTGCCCTGTAATTTGTGATCCTTCTAAACTTCCTACTCACTAGGATAATAGGCATGCACCAATATGCATGGCTCATCTAACTAATTTGCCATTGTGCAATTGTAAACTCTGTCCTGAAATTAAGCAGATTGTTTGTGCCAATTGTGAAGATACTTTCAATTTCCACACTAATGGTGGACAAAATGGGGCTAATTCTAAAATAAATTTGTCCTATAACTGTCACCACACTTGGGTAATAAAGTTTATCCCAAAATAGACTCTGTGTATGGTGCACTGTAACATCAAATAAACTATAAGCCAAGATAATGGTAGGAATTCACTTGTAACCAAGCAACTAAGACTCTGCCAATCACAGCAGTGCAGCTTAGACAATCATGTGCTATGGACTAATCTGACCATACACATATAGTCAGAAATGCTGACTGCAGCCAATGAGATGATTTCTGATTTGGCACTTCCTTTTCTCTGGTGGTGAGTGTAATCTGCAGAGGTGGTAGGGTTAATCGTCTTGGGTCCCAAGTACAACCTGGTTCTAGAACCTTTTTTTCTTTTTCCTTGTCTTTCTTTAGGCAAGTTTTGCTAAATTAAGTTTTCTCATTTTTCTTAAAACAATTCCCATCTAGGAACCAGCATGAGAACCTGACTGCCTTCCTTCTGGCATTTGGTGGGAGTCAAAGACTATTTTCTGACCATCTTTGAGCCATCTAGGAGTAGAGAGCTGCAGTACCCAGAAACAAAGAAGAGGCTGCCTTGGGAATAACTGCTTTCCCACCACAGGTTTCAAAGTTAAACCAAAGCTTGAGAGCCCTGGGGAGGGGAGGGAGAGGGTGACAGCAAGAATACTACTTGATGAGACAGTCCAGGAGAAAACTGTGAGGATTTGACAGAGGAAATATAGGAATGAGGCCCAGGAAACCACAGGGAATGCCAATGAAGGAGTCCCCTCTGAATGCATGTCTAATCCAGATAGAATCCTTGTGGACACAGGGAAGAGAGCACCCATCAAGTGATATTTTCTTGTACTTTTACTCTAGGGTAGATATTGGACTTGAAGTGGTCAGAAGACAAGATCACTAGGCTGGTCTGCTGGAAGAGGTAGATGTACCAAATGTAAAGGGAGAAGTATATTTGCTACTTGCTGGCTAGACTCTGCAGGATTCTGGCGATACTGGCTGTTTCTGAGATAGAAACTTCATGTTTCAATGCAGTGTCCTGTTTTGACTATAAGCCTGGGACTGGCAGTATAATTACTGCAACCAGATCTCATTCCATCCCTGTAGAGAATCAGTGGATATTTCCTTATCTGAACATAAGCAGATAAGCCATGGGGCCCCTAGATTTCACCCAAGGACTGGAGAAGGTGTGCCTATGCAGTGTGTAGAGAACAAAGTCAGTTTTGAAGACCTCCATGAGTTCAGCTTGTTCACAGTCAAAGCTGCAGTAACTGGATTACAGAAAACAGTCCTTTAACATCATTTTTCCACTTGGGTCCATGAGGACCCAGCAGTGCCTGGCTTGGGGATATATCTACTTTTACTCTGAAAAGGAGAGTGAAAGGCTCATAAAAGGCCTGACGTGGCTATACCCTCACCCTGAGGGCCACTCTGTTTCAGGTACAGGGAGGATTTTGATAGGCATGTGAGTAGAACTCATACTATGTTTTCTGATTCAATGGTGCCTCCTGGAGCAGGACTCCCCACCAGGGAATGAATGAGGCCCATGGAACAATGCCCACTTGTCACTATGTGGCACAACATGGAATACACTAGAGAAATGGATCCTCTCCCTGCTTTGATGATTTTCTGCTTTCCCATGTGGACAGGCTCTGAGAAGAGAAAATCTGGACTGCAAGCAGAGCAAGGCCCCAAAGGGACCAGTCCTGATCTGTTCCCCTACACAGGAAATTACAAAATTTTGAGTAGGTCACTTCCCCTGTAGGTACAGATCATGTCTGATTTCCTTTTCCCCTGGAAGTCTATGGGACAGTCAAGGATTACTGCTCCATGACCCCAGGTCCTTTTAAGTCCCAAATTCTTCCAGGGAGCATTACTAGAGGTATGTATGTATAAATATCACTAGGCTACAAGTCATAAGCAGAGTGCCCTAGTCCTGGCTTTTTCACCAATTGTCAACTCATCCTTTCTGTAATTCAAGAGCCAGTGGTGTATAGGCTTATTAATATACCCTTCAGAAATCTATCTTTTCTGCTTGAAGGATTTGCTTCCTTTTGCATTTGTGTCATAACTAAAGGGGCTTCTCAAGACCTGTGGTCTGGGAGCCAGTGCAGAGGGACACCTATGGTGGAATGGGGTGAACAACTCAGCCCCTGATGTCCCATACCTCAATCTGGTGGTTTGCACTGGAAGGACATGAGCTTTCTGACTATGGTACCACTTAAGATTACCCCATGCCACTCTACCTTCTTCCTTGATTAAAACGTGTAATATTTTTCTCAAACATTTCACTCTGAACTTACCATGTCAAAGCATTGGACTGTTATTGCACAAATAGTTCTACCTAGAAGGGGAAACAAGGGTGTTGGCCCCTCCCCTATGACTCAACATGGCATAGACATAAGCCACTATCTCTATTGAGAAAAAAAAATTTAATTAGAAAGCAATAGATGTCTCCATAGGAAGAAGCCATGAGAACATAGAGTGTACATGAGGCAAAATAGTCATTGTCTGTATGGACTGATATTTTTTCTGAAAGAAAACTTTTCTTTCTTAACATGTAAACTAAAAAATATGATATGTTTGACCAGATAAAACCTTTTTTAAGACAGTATGTTGGGTAATTATGAAGGTGGCCTGGGATGCCTGCCCCACTTGGCCAATGCTGGCAGGGAGTGGCCGGTTGCTCCCTGAGCAGCAAGGCCTGATTGCCATCCTAATCTCCCTGATTTACCTGTTCTTAATAGGAAGGTTGTGGCCCTTGGGGCTGGCATGGTGACTACAGGCCATATCAGTCATCATTCTCTTTTGCTTTGTGTAGAAAGGAGCCCTCTGATGACAATATTGCTTACTACAAGGGTCTGGGGTTCCTCTTCATGTCAGTTTAACTCTGGAGGACCACTTCCATGCTGATGCCCCAACTTGTCCACCAGGATTCATTGAACATCTGTTATGATGTAATGTCATGATAATGTCCCATTATCCATTCACAGTCTGTGACTGATACTGGATCTGGGCAGTGGCGAGGAATCTTCCTACCCTCTGCCTTTTTTTATTGGAGTGTAGCGACTGCAGAAAGTGATTCTTTCTTTTCTCAATACAGTTTTCTGGAGGATATAACATTTCTCTGGTAGGGAAGGGTGGGACTGTCACTTCCCATTGGAGGTTTCTTCTTCACCTCTGTCTTCCTGTTCTCTTCAGATCTTGAAGTCTGGGAGCATACTTTGATTTCCAATATTGCCATACCATAGCAGGGGTCTCCTGAGACTACACCTCCACAGTCTTCTCATGGCTTATACCTGTGTTTTACCAAGCCTGGACTGGGCTTGAGGCTGCCTCTTGAAATTCTCATAATAATCCTACTGTGCTGGGTTCTGCCCAAGAGACTGTAAGTGTAAGGCTGAGAAGGTAGCTGGTCCTCCTGTGTAGTTGGAGGGACCACTGAGGGCTCATGGCTGCTAACCAGTGGAATTTTTGTCCTGGCCTTGTGCATCTCTGCAGGTGAGGAATCAGGGAGGAGACTCTGCAGGGTGGGAACTGACAAGTTTTAAATCCCCTTTTCTCCTGGACCTTTCCAATAAAGTCCTTCTGGGAAACTGACAACCTTGCCAATGGAGTTGGCCCTGGAGTCACAAGAGACCAAGGGAAACTTTGACTGTGGAAGAGGCAAGAGTGGTTTCTCACCTTCATGATATCAAGGGCCTGGAGGTGTGGACTCAACCTGTGTCTCACCCAAGATGTCATAATATTTGTTTCTAGCATCAAGTGAGTTCCTGGATCAAGGAAGGAAAGAGTCTAGGAGGTGTTCACCAGAGATTAATGATCCTTGGAGGATGCTAGTTTGCTGGGGTTTTTTTCTTCTTTTTTTGTGGGTGTTGGACTTTATAGTGTGTGATAATTGCACACTATACAGGTAGAGTTATACTTTGGATATATTAGAGTTGGGATCTGGAATATCCTAGAAAAGTCCATTAGGTAAAGGCTTGGTTCCCAGTGTGGTGCTCTTGGGAACTGATGTAATCTGTTAGATATTAGAGCCAGTAGGAAATCTTTAAGTTATCAGTAGTGTCCTCTTAGAGGATATTTAAGACCCCCATTCCCTGCCTCTCTCTCTTTTCTTCCTGGCTTGAGACTAGTAGTTTTCCTTGGCCATGCCCTGCTTTTGCAATAATTTGTCAAACACCAGTGACAAAAAAAAATAGTTCTAATAAATCATGAATTCCAAAACTGTGAGCCAGAATACACCTTTTCTCTTTATTGCTTGGTTATGTCAGGTATTTATTATGGTGGCGAAAATTTGACTAATACCCTGGAGCACCAGTGTTTTAAAGAGTTAAAAAAGCTTTGTAGTCTGGATATAACACCAGGCAGAGAATTCAACAGAGGGTGCTTTCAAAGTGTGCACTTCTAATTCTGAGTATGTCAAGAGTAATACCCATGAGGCCTTCCAACCTACATTCCATCACTGAAAGAACTATAAAAAGGGGAGACAACTGCACTTCCACGGATTCCACCTTCTGGGTCCCCTTCTTCCTCCGGGAGAAGTCTTTTCTTCTGTCCTTTAATAAATTTCTAATTTCTACTCTGAAAAAAAAAAAAGAGTATGATCCTCTACCACCCCCATTCTTGTTCATCTTCTCTAATAAGTCTCTGCTACTTTCATGTCTTTTTTCATCCCTTGATTTCACATATGAAAGAAATTGTGTAATACTTGTCTTTCTGTGTCTGGCTTATTTTACTTAATATTATGATCTCTATTCCATTTATTTTTCTAGGAATTACATGATTTTATTGTTTTCTATGGCTGGATAATGTCCACTCTGTGTGTATGTGTGTGTGTGTGTGTGTGTGTGTGTGTGTGTATCACATTTTCTTTACCCATGTATATATTGACATATACACCTGGTCTGATTTAATAACTTGTCTCTTGTGCTGCAATTCACAAGAAACAATAAACTGTAGGATAGCTTGCTGACTTTAATTCTTTCAAGGAATGCCATATCTGGATCATAAGTAGTATTATATTTAGTATCCTGAGGAACCTCTATCCTGATTTCCCTATGGCTATACTAATTTAAATTCTTACCAACAGTGTGTGAGTTTTCAATTCCTCCACATCCTCAACAGCATTCATTTCTTTTTTTTTTCTTTTTTGTATTCTTGATGATTGCCATCTGACTGGGCAAGATCAATACCTTTCAAAGTTTCAGGTATTTTTTTAAGGTTTTTGTTCCATTTTGAGTTGACATAGGTGAGAGATAGGAATCTAGTTTCAATCTTCTACATATGGATATTTAGTTTTCCCAGGATTGTTTGTTAAGGGGCTGTCTTTTCTCTAGCACATGGTTTTGTTACTTTGTCAAGAATCAGATGGCCGTAGCTGTGTGGGTTCACTTCTATGCTGTCTATTTCAATTCATTGGTCTACATGTCTGCTTTTATGATCTGACCATGCTATTTTTGTTACTATGGTTCTGCGGTATGTTTTCAAACTCAGTGTTATGAAGTCTCCAACATTTCTCTTTTTTCTCAGGATTGTTTTTGCAATTCAGGGGTCTTTTGTTCTTTGAGGATATTTTTGTAGTTCTGTAAAGAATGATGTTGTTAGTTTGATGGTGCTTTTCATTGAATATCAGTAATGAATTATAAATAACAATGATATTTCAGAAATTCAATTTATAAAAGAATGAAGAAAGATACACTAGTCAGGTGCTCCTTCTGCCAGGTCTGCTTCTGTGTACCCTTTTCCCAGGTGTGTTGGGCTTGGGGTGCAATACCTGGCCTTGGCCACCTGGCTTCAGCCAGGTATTCCCTCCCTGCTTGTCTCAAGTGGCCTCAGGCCTCATGGCTCCACACCAAGCCAGGCTTGGCCTAATCAGGCTTGGGCATGTGGACCTCCCTCCAGCCCCTGGATGGCCACCAGTGGATGCCTGAGCTCATCACCCATAGGCTCTGTGTCCTGGCAAGCAGGCTTCTCTGGGAAATTCGTGCAAGGCAGGAAGGATATGCACCAACATAATGGCCCTGCTAGGCTCCTGGCATGTTGATGTTTATCTTTGTTGTGGCCTTGGTCATGATTGGCCTGAACCAGATGTGGTGTGTGCTGGCCAGCATGTGACCCCCATCCTGGCAGTTGGCAGAGCCTGAAGAGTGCTGGGAGTCCCACACATTGCTTTCTTGGATCCTGATGCTGAACAGCTATAAGAACCAGTGGAAGGTAGCCTAAGTGATGGCCCTGAACCAGGAGGCCAAAAGGAAAGGGAGGCCCCCTGCAGGTCTCCCCATTGTTGCAGTTGGAGAAGTCTCCAGTGTGGTCCAGTCAGCCCAGAAGAAGGTGGTGGCCTGTCACATGGAAGGCAGCACCTGGGTTGTGTGCTCAGGACACCATCTGTATGACATGCAGCTGTCTCTGGTTCATCTACAGCTGGAGCTACACATGAAAAAAGAGAGAAAAGACATCCATATTAGGTGGTCCTGAATCCATTTGCCAAAAGTGACAATTAAGATCCAGCTGAGAGCAACAGAGGAGGGCCAGGTGGTTGAGACAAATGCAGTATCTGAAACCCTTAAGTATATTTTGAACCACTTTGTGGGTTCTATCTTTCTGTCATGGTTCTGAGCACCAAGCCCACAGACATAGAGTAGGCTCAGAATCTACAGTGCACTTCATCTGCTGCTCAGGAATCCTATCCTCCTAAACCTCCAAGGGCTCATGAACTAAAGCCACTGGTGAAGAACATCCACACCTCACTGCTAAATGATCCTGGTACTTTGGGCAGTGTTAAGCCTGTATGCATTTCCCAGATGAATGATACTGTCCAGCAGTTCACCAGCACCCTAGCCGAGAACACTCCTCACCTCATTTGGGAGGAAGAGTTCACCTTTGAGTGGAACACAAAGTCCAAGGATTTACACCTGCAGATTACAGAGGACTGGCAGTCCTCAGAAGGTCTGCTGGCCCTGACCACTGTCCTCTGAACTTGTTCAAGAAGCAGTCTTCCAGGCTGTAGATCTTCTTTCTGATCAGTGGGCCCACCCTCAGTAGCTCAGAACTGGGCTCTATCACTGCAGAGTTTTCTTACATAGAACCCAGTGAATTGAAATCCTGACAAATCCCTTCCCTGTAGCTGCTGCCAAGATAGAAAAGGACCGCACAGTGATGCCATGGGGGACCATGGTCACTACTTTCACTACCATGAAGACCAAGCCTTACTATGATGTGGGGAAGGTGTCCTGGCTGAGGTCTGAGTCTCCCTGAAGGCATCCATCAAGGTGAAGGTCATTAAGAAGGACATCTTCATCCAGGCCATCTCGTGCCATGGTGCATCTCTTCTTCAGATATGGAACTGCTGGGGTTGAATCACTTTGATCAGGTCATTGAAGTTGCCATTCAGCAGCTCACTGAATCTTCAAATCTGAAACTCAAGTCATCACAGAAGTATACTATCATCATTTAAGGAGCTCCAACACCTCGCTCCCTCAGGACCACAACACTGCCCTCATGCAGGACTAGGAAGAGCCTACCAGGATGCCCCATCTGGCTGCCCAGAGGCAGCTGTGGCCTCTTCCCCACTGGTGGAAGTTGATCCAGCTTCTCTGGAGCCCAAGAAGAAGGTAGTAGACACCTCAACTTGGATAAGAATCCTCTGGTGGCAGCATGAGGTGGCCTAGCCCCACTTAAGCTTGGAGGGAATGAGCTGTCTGAGAGCTCTCTGAGCATCTCAGAGCTAGGCACTGCCAAGAATTCTAAAGGAGAAACTTTAAGGAGGGGTGCAAGGCTGTTTTTCCACCAGTAGCACCAGCAGAAATATCCTGGCATGAGCCAGTCACACAATGACCTCATGTTCCTGTAGCTATATGAGGGCACCCAGAAGAAGGGGGTGACCCTCCCTTAGCTGCTGAATAAGAAGCTACTGTCCAGAAACTGAGGCAGGAGCACCATGAATGCCATGTGGGCTGTCTGTCTCCTTCTTTGCAGCTGGAGGTCAGGCATCCGGACAGCACTCTTACCGGTACAGAGCAGGAATTCTGGCCACAGACACATACCCACTCCTCACTCTTACCAGGACAGAGCAGGAATTCTGGCCACAGACACATACCCACTCCTCCAGCGTGATTATCCCCAACAATCTAGTCTTTATAAGGGAAAGAACAATTTGAGTCTCCAGCTGGAGGCTTCCCCTAAAGAGAACTTACAAAGCCCAATTTGGCACCAGAATCCCAGTGGGACCTGCAGCCCCTACCTAAGCATGGAGGTAACTGTTAGGAGAAGAATTCCTTGTAAGAGAAATACCATGCTCAGCAGGGCCTAGGAGGGACAACTGGAGATTTGATTTTACCACACAGCTCTCTAGTAGGACATGTTTGGGGCCCATGTCTGGACCATGGGGAGGTGTGCCCCTCTGGGCTGTCACTATGAATAGAATGGATGCTCACCTCTCCTACTAGTTTGCATCTTAGAATTAAAAAGTACACCTGGCCCTGAGGGCAGGGAGATGGTACACAGACAGGGTTTTGTTTGTTTGTTTGTTTTCAGTGTGTGGGGGGTTAACCTTTATTTTATTTATTTGTTTGTATGGTGGTGAGGATCAAACCCAGGACCTCACCTGTGCTAGGCAAGTGCTTTACCACTGAGCTATAACCCCAGCCCCAACAGGCAAGATTTTTGGTAAAGAAATTATGACATCAGTTGAAATGTTTTGGCAAATGTAGGAAGGCATTTGCCTTTGCCCATAGCCATAGAACTTGAAAACTTATGCAAGCACTAAGTATGTCCTGGGCATATTATACTGAACATTTGTCCATATTACTCTGAGCCTACTTTCCAGTGGAGATAACATAAATCCCAATGTGGTTCTTATGCCAGTGGAACAGTTGATGTGCAGATTTCCTTTCCATCTGGTGCACGTACTAGACTAGAGCAGGAACCTGACTCAGGAAGTTGTGAGCAATAAGTGGCGATTCATAGAACATGGTAACCCCTCTCCACATACACACATGGTTTTGGTAAATATTGCCTATAGCCAAAACAAAGTACTTGTAGGGCACTAGAAGAAATTGTTTTGCATCTCAGGTGTCCATTGTAGGAATGTAAATTTAATAACAAATGGTTCAAACATGGGAAATTCTTTTTATGAACTCTTCTGTGTACTGCCAGCAGACATTCTTATTAAAGAGTGATTGTCACTGGAGTGACATGTTTTGTCTATTTAATCAGATTGATGTTGTTTTAGTAAGTTTGGAAAGCCCAGTGTGACCCTGACCTCTAGCAGATAGGCAAGTGGGTGTGTGACTTCCAAGGCTCCATTAACCCTTCAACATGTATTTCAGGGGAATAGAGCCATCAAGGAGTAAGGCCCTTTGTGAGAGCAAAACTGAAGCATTTTTTTCTTTCCTGTTTTTGAGGAATACATTCAAAAACTGCATTGGTAATTTCACTTTCAATTGCACATTTTCAAATTCCTAGTTGTTTCAAAAATTATCAAGTGACTTTAAAATGGCTTTTTAACCACATTTTGTTTTTAAAGATTGCATTTGAAAGTTAGATATTGTACAGTTCCAAATACATGAAGAGCAAATCAGTCCCCCCACCAAAAGAAAAGAAAAGAATGAAGAACATGTGGCAAAAATAATATACTGATACAGAATTCCTTGTACTGATTTTCATTGAGTTTTAGGGAAAGTTATCACCAAAAGTCAGTTGACAACATTCTCTGTAATTTAATTAATATTAATAGTAGCAATAATCAGAATGTATGACTTACATGGAATAGAAATTTACATAGAATTCATTTGACTTTGACCCTTTCATTCAAGTGGTGGTTTACTATGTTAGAAATGTTTCCAGTCAGTGTCAGAATGCTCTGGAGTAACTGATTCCACCTGTAATCAAAGTCTGGTGTTCCATGGCTCAAGCAGTGTGGCTGTGTAGATTATTACAATATAAAAATACTTCCATACTGGTTGGTGAAGAGTCCTGAATGGACCCCTGCTGTCAGCCTGTCCCTACATCTCCTCTGACACTAACTACGCCTCCATGTTCTCCTGTCAGCTAAAGCCTTCTGGGTCAACTCCAGACCTATGGACAGGATTCCATTCTTATTGGCTGCAGTCTGTGATATTTCTGTGGTTAAGTTTTTGAATAACATCTAGTGGATCCTGCTCTATTTAAATGTTTAATGTTTTGGAGTTCTATATCATAGAGATTTTGTGTTAATTTGGATTTTTGAAAATTGTTCATTCATTATCTTGATTACTACTTTTTGGCATCCCTTAATTTTCTACCCATCTTCATTTTCTTCAATCTGGAACTGGCCAATCTGTACCCATTCTGGCATTCAGTTTTCATACTGTTAGAGCTGTTCTATGTCATCAAAATATTCAAATAATGAGAATAGTGCCAGGTGCTGCTGAACACAGTGACAAACTCATGCAAGGCCCCATCTTCCACATCATAGGGCTGAGAGTTATCATGGGGGAAGGCAGAGTACACCTTATCTTTCTCTTTGCAGAAAGGGATGTGTTGTAGTCAGCTTGGGCTGCCATAACAAAGTGCAGTCGCTTGAACAATAGAAATTTATTGTCTCACAGTTCTGGAGGTTGAAAGGCTGAGATCCATATGTCATTAGGATGTGTTCTTCTGAGAATTCTCTCCCTGGATTATGTACTCCATCTTCTTCCTATATCTTCACATCATCCTCCCTCTTAGGTATCTTTGTCATAATCTCCTGTTTTTCGTGTGTGTGCGTGTGTGTGTGTGTGTGTGTGTGTGTGTACATATACATATAATCATATATTAATTGCATAAATTAATGGGTTTTATTGTGTCATTTCCATACATGCATGTATCATGAATTGACCTTCTTTCTACCCTTGCTCACACTTCCTTCTCCCTGGTAACTGCTTCCTGGTCATTAATTGTCCTTCTTTATGGATATTTCTTTAGTTTCCACATATAAAAGAAAACAGGCAATACTTTCCTTACTGTGGCTGAATTATTTAATTTAACAAGATCTGTTTTCCTGCAAATGGAAGAATTAATTTTTCTTTGACTGAATAATATTCCATCATGTATATATACTGTATTTGCTTTATTCATGCATCTGTTGATGGACACCTCAACTGAGTCCATATCTTTTATTAAATATTTTTAGTTGTAGCTGGATACAATACCTTTATTTTTACTTATTTATTTTTTATGTGGTGGGGAAGTTTTAACCCAGCACCTCGCACATGCTAGGTGAGCACTCTACCACTGAGCCACAACCCCAGCCCCAACTGAGTCCATATCTTACCTATTGTGATTAGTGTCACATTAAACATGGTCATTCAGGTGCTTTTTAAAATTCTTTTTTAAAATATTTTTTAGTTGTTGATGGACCTTTGTTTTATTTATTTGTATGTGATGTAGGCAAGCACTCTACCACTGAGCCACAACCCAGCCCCTCAGGTGTCTTTTTAAATTGTTGAATTTATTTCGTTTGAAGAAATGCCAAGCAGTGGTATGTATGTATGTGTATATATAAATTCTATTTTAATTTCCTGAGGTCCATCTATACTGTTTTCTATAGATGTCATAGTTGTTTACATTCTTACCAACATTCTTACCAACATTGTATATGGTTCTGTTTATTCCACATTCTCAATGGTGATATTAATATTGTATATATATATTAATGTTATACATATTAATATTATTGTTATTATATATATAAAATAACTATTCCAAATGGAATAACCATCTTACCCAACTTTGGTAAGATGTAGTCTCCTTGTAGGTTTGATTTGCATCTGTGATGGCTAAAGATGTTGAGCATTTTCACATATATTTATGGGAAATGTGCATTTCTTCTTTTGAGAAGTGTATCCAGGTCATTGGTCCATTTTTATTATATGACTTGCTTTTTAATTGTTGTGTTTTTTCTGTATTCATCCTCTGTCAGGTAGATTTTTGACAAAGACTCTCTCCCCTTCTCTGTGTTTCCTCTTCACTCTGCTGATTTTTGTAGTGTTAGCTGTGCAGAGGTTTTTTAATTCAATGCAATCCTGTTTGTTCATTCTCATTCTGATTTTGTGAGCTGTTGGAGTCCTTACTTGGAAATCATTGCTTTTGCTATGATCTTAAAGTGTTTCCCCTATGTTCTATCTAGTAGTTTGAAAGGATCCAGTCTTAAATTAAGGTCTTTAATACTGAGTTGATTTTTGTACCATGTGATATATGTAGGGATGTAGTTTCAATCTTCTACAGGGGAATATCCAGTTTTCCCAGCACTATTTGATGAAGAAGGCTGTTCTTTCTTCAACATTTTGGAACATTTTTTGGATAATCGGTTGCAATGTGTATTTATTTCTGGGGACCTGTCTCTTTTTATGCTACTACTATACTGTTTTTGTTACTATAGCTCTCAGGTATAATTTAAAATAAATTATTGTGGTGCTTCTAGCATTGCTATTTTTGCTCAAAATTGTTTTTGCTATTCTGGATCTTTTTTGCTTACATATGAATTTTAGGATATTTTTTCTAGTTCTATGAAAAACCTCATTGGTATTTTTGGGGGAATTGCAGTGAATTGTAGATTGCTTTGAGTAGTATGGTCATTTTAACAATACTGATTCTCTGGATTCATGAACATAGTAGGTGTTTTCAACTTCTAATTTGTTCTTCATTATATTTCTTCAGTATTTTATAATTTGCATTATAGAAGCCTTTCACATTATTAGTTAGATTTACTTTTAGGTATTTCTTCTTCTTTTCCTTCTTCTCCTCCTTCCCCCTTTTCCCCTCCTCCTTCTTATTGCTGTAATAAGATTACTTTCCTGATTATTTTCTCAGAGAATTCATTATTGGTGTATACAAAAGCAACTGATTTTTGCATACTGATATTGAATTCTACTTCAATGAATTTGTTTATCAATTCTAAAAGTCTTTTGATGGATATTTTTCAATTATCTCATTACACAAACAAATCATTAGCAAACAAGGATAATGTGACTTCTTGCTTTGATGTTTTTAAACCACTCACTTTCTCTTGCCTAATTTCTCTGGCTAAAATTTATGGTACTATGTTGAATAAGGATTGTTAGAGTGGGCATCTTTGTCTTGTTCCTGATATTATAGGAGGTGCTTTCAGCTTTTCTCAGTGTAGTATGATGTATAGCCTTTGAGATCATATCTCACTGTGTTGAGACATGATCCTATTATATGTAGTTTATTCAGGGTTTTCATCATAAGGAAAATGCTGAATGTTATGAAAGGATTTTTTTACATCAATTGAGATAATCATGTGATTTTTATCCTTGATTTTATTTATGTGATTTATTGCATTTATTGACGTGTGTTTGTTGAACCATTCTTTCATCCTTGGAATGAAAGAAACTCGATGATGGCATATTATCTTTTTTAATGTGTTATTAAATTAAATCTAAGAGAATTATATTTAAATTTTTTTATATCTATGTTTATCAGAGATATTGGCCTATCTTTTGGTTTATCTCTAATCATGTTTGGTTTTTAAAATTGGTGCTCCAAGACTTATTGCTTATGCATTTCTAATAATTATATATTTGTGATGAATTAGTCCCATGATCAATACATAGTGACCTACTTTTCTCATCTGGTTTTGTTTTAAAGTCTATTTTAAAGTTTATTTTAGGATTTATTTTTCTGTTGTGTCCTTTGTACGTTTTGTTATCAGGGTAGTACTGGCTTCATAGACTGAGTTTGAAAGTTTCCTTTGCCTTTTATATGAATTAGTTTGAGCAGTGTTGGTGTTAGTACTTTAAAAGATTGGTAAAATTCAGCAATGATTTCATCTGGTCTTAGGATCCTTATTTATTTTTCCTCCTTTGAATCAGAAAAAATATATTATGGTTTCAATCTCATTATGTGTCATCAGTCTAGTTAGGTATTTTATATCCTCTTTGTTGAATTTGGTAAGTTACATGTATACAGATATTTTTCCATTTCTTCTGGATTTTCTAATTTATTAGGCATAGGATTTTTCAAACTTTTCCTTAATGATCTTTTGAATTTCACTGTTGTTAAGACTCCTTTTTTAAGTCTAATTTTACTTCTTTGGGCTTTCTCTTTCTCTTGACTAAGGGATTCATTGAAATGTTATTATTTCAAAAACCAACTCTTTGTTTTATTGAGGCTTTGTATATTTGTTTAGCTTTTTTTTAATTTGGGGGAGTTGTAGATGGACACAATACCTTCATTTTATTTATTTATTTTTATATGGTGCTGAGGATCCAACTCAGTTCCTCCCACATGACAGGCAAGTGCTCTACCACTGAGCCACAACCCCCAGTCCCAATTCTTACAGATTTTAATTAATTTATTTCTTCTGTGATCTTTACTCTTGCTTTTCTTTCATGGAGATTGTTTTTGTTTTTGTAAGATACATATTATTGATTTTTAGTTCTTTTTTATGATTTAGGCACTTATTGCTATAAATTTGCCTATTATCACTGCTTTCCCTGTTCTGGTATGTTGTGGTTTCATTTCATTTGATTCAAGGAGTTTAAAATTTTTCCCTCTGATTTCTTCTATAATGTACTCTTCACTTAATAGTGTTGCTCAATCTATATATGTTTGTGTAATTTCTGAAGTTATTTCTAGTTTCTCTTCATTGTAATCAGATAAAATACAAGAAATTATTTTACTTGAAAAACTTTGCTAGAAATTTCTCCATGGTCTATTATATGTTCTGTTTTGGAAAAAATTTTTTGTGATGAAGAAAATAATGTGTATTTTGTTACTGTTTGATGTAGTATTTTGTAGATGTTTGTTAAGTCCATTCAATATATAATACATTATAAATCTGTTTCTTTGTTTATTTTTTGGTGTGGATATATTTATTGTGACCTATCTTACCATTTATCTCGAATCATGTTTATTTTTTAAAAATTGGTTGCTTCAAAATTTATTGCTTATACATTTATAATAATTATATGTTTGGGTGAATTTTTTCTTTATCAATATATAGTTATCTCCTTTTCTCTTTTGATTTTATTTTAAAGTCTGTTTTATCAATTATAAAAGTAGCCACTCCTTTTTGGTTTGGGATTCCCTTATAACATCATTTTTCATTCTTTCACTATCACCCTGTGTATATCTTTGCACACTAGGTAAATTTCTTGTAGGCAACATATTGTTAGGTCTTATTTTTTAATTCATTCAGCCAATATGTATCTTTTATATGGAAAATTAAAAATATACATTCGGGGTGATTATTAAAATGCATGTACTTGTTCCTGTCACTTTCCTCTTTTTTTCTTCTGGTAGTTTTGAATATTCCATGTTTTTTTGTCCTTCCTATCTTATTCATCTTAGAAGTTTGATATTTTAATGTATTGATAATGTATGATTCTTTACTATTTCTCATTTGCATGTCTACTCCTCTAGTGGGATTTACTTTCCCATATTTGCTGATGATTTTATCTTCCTTCCTCTTCTGTGTATAGCATTCCCTTTTGTATTATTTTAGCTTTTTATCACTGTGAAATAATATCTGAGAAAAACTCTTAAGGAAAGAAATATTTATTTTGCTTATGATTACAGGGGCTCTATTCTGTAGTTGCCCAGCTCCATTCCTTTTTGCTTAAGTTGAGGCTGAACATTATGGCAGGTGGGCTTTGCAGAGGAATTTTGCTCACCTCCTGGCAGTTGGGAAGCAGAGAGAGGGACGAGGGACAGGAATGGGCTGGTAACAAGATACATTCCCCAAATGTCTGTCCCCAAGGACCCTCTCCCTTGATCTACATCCCACTTGCTAAAATTTCCACCACCTTCCAGTAACCCATTCATATTATGAAGCCATAAGTCAATTAATCTACTTAGGCAATCAGAGTCCTCATAATTGAATCATTCCTAAAAGCCCCTCTTCTGAACACTACTGCATTGGGGATCAAGCTGTAAGAGTATGAGCTTTTGGGGAACATTCTGGATCCAAACCATAACAAGTATCTTCAGTTGTGCTGGGTGGTTATGCATTCCCTTAATTTATTCTTCTCCAAGATCATTATCTCTCCTGTTTTCTTAAAGACTAACACTTCTGGGTATAACTGTATTTTTTGGCACTCTACTCATTTATCCAGACTACTTTCTTCTTTTTAAAAATCACCAGTCAGAATAGATTATAGTTGAACATAAGGATCTCATTTTACCTTAATTACTTATTTAAAGGCCCAATTGCCAAATAAAGTCACATTCTGAAGAATTGGTGATTGAGACCATATATGAGTTTGGGGGCACAAAACTCAACCATAATAGGCAGGTATGGAGAGTTTTGTTGTCTCTGGTGAACATCATGAGCCTCAGGGTCACAACAGTGTTTGTAGCAGTGGTGCTCATGGGGCCTGTGGATGAGGGTCAGGTGTCATGGCTAGAGAAGCTCTGCCTTTGTTTCACCAGCAAGTGACAATAGCGACCTCATGCATGAGTCAGTTAGTAAACATCCCAAGAACAACCAGTTTCTCTGGGACTTGTCAAATGGTTCATTCTTGATAAAAATGAATGGTGTTGTGTACCTGATTAGTAGTCATATATAGACCACAAATCAAAATCAAAAGTGGCTGTGCAGAATATTTTGATTTATGAATCCTTGTGACATAACCTAGAAAATAAAACTAGTGTGATGTCACTCCTTGAAGGCCAAATACTGATTTTATTTATTCATGAGGCCACTCTGATGTTTACAGTCAAATAAATATGGCTAGAAGCTTAAACATACTTTGATTCCCATCTTGTTACATTAGGCCACCCCCACCAGCAATAGTCTTCCCAAAAGGACGTTATATATCTCAGTGGGTCTTGTCATCACTGTTGAATACAATGGGGTCATTTTGCATTTTCTCACTGGTTGGCCAGGACAGAATCCAAGGTCAATGTGGGTCCAGGTCTTTGGGGAATTAGAACAGCAAGAATGATGTGAGAGGTTTGACTTAAGTAAAATGTGTCCAATTAAAAGTGCTGTCCTCAATTCTGAAATTATGCCCTTCTTAAATTTTGCATTAAAATTGACTTTTAAGAAATCAAAGTCATAAAATTAGTTTGAAGTTTTTAACTTTCTGTTTTACTTTAAATATTTTTACTTCTTTACTTGGCCAGGGTAAAACAAACAAAATACATCACACCTTGATTTGGGAATATCAAGTGTGTTTTTGTCGTTGTTTTTCTGTTGGTATTGTTGTTGTTTTAATTTAGAGACTCCATAAATGTTTAAAGTTGAAGATTGTCCCTGTAAAACAGCAACTCCTAGGCCCCAGGGCAGCTCCAGAAGCTATGCAGTACAGGCACATTGGTTGGAGAAGAAAGTGTTGAAACCTGTGTGTGCATATCAAGAAGAAGAGACATTGTTGTCTTCCTTATTGTTAGTGAGCAGGTAGTAGGGTACCTCCCTGATCCTCGACAGTCCAGGTTCCTGTGGATCCTGGGTTCTGCAGTGAAGAGGGGCATCCTCCATGCAGAAGGTCTGAAGGGGAGTCTCTGTAATTATTCCATCTATGCTGAAGTTGATGACCCCAGCTATAGGTCCCCCTCTACAAGACCTGATGATGACATTGTGTAGTTATAATTGAACAACCCAGAATGGCCTTGTGATTTAAGAAGGTTCCTGCCAAGAACATATAGACTATGATGGGAACAATCAGGATCCTGATAGAGTCATGTTCCTTGAAGGAGGACTTTGTCTGCCAGTTGACTGGTAAAACCAATGTAAACTAATCATGGCTACAAGAAATGAGGCATTGCGGAGAGGAACTTGGAAATGCATTTATTATCCTGCCCTTAGCAAGGAACTTGCCCTGAGGGTCATAGCAGAGCCATTAAGAACAGAGGCTTTTATTTGTATTAAATACTGAGCAGTCCCTTTAGTATACATATGTTGTGGTTTACATAATATATACTATTAACCTGCTGTATCTGTAGTTCTTATCCATGGATTCAACTAACATCAAATCAAAAATATTGAGAAAAATAATTTGTCTGTATTGAATATGGATTTTTCCTCTTGCTATTATTCTTAAAATAATACTGTATAATAACCCTTCCCTGGCCCAGAGTTCATGAGAGACATGAGGTGGCAGGGCACAAGGCCTCCCAGAGCATCTGAAGTTCCACACACTGGGACCACTCCTTCTGTGCACTGTGACTGTGGCACTTGGACTGAGGAGCATCCTGATTTGGGTTCTTCTGAGGCAGTAACTGAGACTAAATTCTGACCTGCTTGGAGGTTCTCTCTCTCTCAGGTGGAGTGCACAGAGTGCCTGGAATATACCTGACTGGCACATCTGTAACTGATTTACCAATAGTAAGCCTCTGCCTGAGGTGATAATGACGGCCCACAGGTATCACTAACCAGACACAATGCCCACCATTTTGCATGATTTAAGTAAATTGCCATTTCCTTAGCATTCAGGTATGGAAATAAGAGGCTTGCCCTGAATCACACAGTGGTGTGTGAGTGAGGGGTAATGGGGGGTGCTCAAACATGCCAGCATGGCAGACTCATTATGGGTTTACGGATCTTCCAGGAATGTGGAAAGTACTCCTGATCCTACAAATATGCTCAGGAGGCCCTTGGCTTGGGGACTAGTGTTTCCCTACTGACTCTAAATGCAGAAAACATTTAAGCTCCTTTGCTCACTCAGGGAGCAGATCCTGGGGCAGGTGGTTGTTAGTTACTCTCCACCTTCCATGGGATAATCCACAGTTCCACGTGGGAAGGACAAGCCTCCTGTTTGTGGGGAGCACATTCACTCTAAAGCTGAGGGATGCCTGATTTTCTACTTAGAAAGCTTAAGAAATCTGCATTTGTCATTGTTCACAATAATAATGTACAGAGAGAAGTAGACATTTCAGAAGCACCCTTTCATCAGCTTGTTGTTAACACCTTAGCTGGAAAAGCCCCTCATGCAAAGGAGCACTGTGCAAGTACTCACTCCTGCCCTTGGAAAATGTGGAGTATGTTATCCACACTCAGGGAGGTGCCAGCATTGTGAAAGTGTCCTTGTGTGCGTCTGAGGAAAGAGGATGGAAGGGAGAAACTGCTGTTTCACTGGGCTGTGGGGTTGAAATATCCTTTCTTGTAAAGGAAAAAGAAACATTTTTCAATAAACTTGAAGTCTGTGGCACCAATGAAAGAGGAGGAAGGGTTCAGGGCAGATAATCTTTTTAACTAAGAAACATGCCTTACATCTGCATAATTTTTATTATAAGAAATGTTTTTTAGAGAACTTGAGCATACAGTGCATTATTGGAAGACAATTCTAAGAAAATCATCTTCATTGCACATATAAGGTTAGAAGTGGGTTGGTAATATTATTTCAGGAAATATTTTGGAAAAATAAGTGCTAAATTGAAATCAAGAGTTCAATCCCATTGGCATTATTAAGTAAACATTAATAAAGTGGGATAAAATATATTTACGTTATTTACATTTTCCCATTACATTTTATTCATGAATTTTATTAAGGATAGCAAGATAAAGACATTAGACTATTCACTTTGCTTACACTCATGGTCACCACAGCATCTCAGCAAGTTATGAAAATTTAATATTTTTTTGATTGATGACCATAACAAATGCATTTAGTTTCCTTATCTTACTAGAGCTGCCAGATAGAAAACCTTGTATTTTATAAAACTTTTTAAACTTCCTTATTGATTAGTTCATTTTTATATTTTTTTATTCAAGTTATTTATTGACTTATTGTCCAGTCTCATAAATATTGTTCATAATTCTGTCGAAATTACTTTCCTTGATAGTGGAAATGACATAAGAAATGCTGGTGGTTGATGGGTCAGTCAACAAAACTGGGCTCTGCCAGTACCTAGCATCAGAAAATCTGCATGACAAATTAGATGGCCAGTTCCTTAAGCTCCCTAGACCTCTCCACCTATTCTCTGTGGTTACTCACTAGAGTAAAGCAGGATCCCACAAGTTCAGCCACCTCTGCACAGTGGCCCCTCTACTACTGCTGAGGACATCACCTTTCTCCCTCCAAAGACCAGCACCAGGCCAGGCTTACAGGAAGTTTCTGGGCGCAGGGAAGTGACCTCTTAGAGTCTCTTTAACTGCTTTCTAAGAACAAATTTGGGTCATCACTAGCACTAAATTCCCACTTTCCATAGAATACATCCACACTGATCAGTTACATGTGGACATATTTCAAGTGCCTGATTATGGCACACAGCTTCCATACTTTAGGGAAGCATAGTGACAATGAATAAATACAAAATACTATAGATAGCACTGGGTCAGGCAGGGGGTGTAGACTAGGAAGAGCAGAACTGGCCCTCCTGGGAACCATGGAAGATCTTTAGGATGGGAACTCAAGGAGAAGCCCATTGAGAAGGGAACAAGACCTGTAGCATTGGTGCGTGGGTATTCCAAGCACAGGGTGATCAAGCAGGGTTTCTGGGAAGGAAGAGCATCCAGAATGGTTCAGGAAATACCTCAACATGGGTGGAGTGCCTTGGGTGAGAGTGAGGCCACAGAGGCCCCCGAGAATGCACACTTTCTGTTAGTGAAAGCTTCTCTCTTTTTTTTTTTTTTTCTATCCTGCAGGACTTTGAGATACTGGGTGAGAATTTGAGGTTATTTTAACCAGGTGAGTTGCACAGGAGGATTTTGAGGAAGATGTGGATCACTTGACCATCTCTAATGGGATTTGGGGGGGGGTCTGTGAACAAGAAAGGAAGGAAGGAAGAGGGAGGGCAGGGAAGGATATGGGGCTATTGATGAGGAGGGTATTTCAGGGATCCATGGGCTCTCTTTCTCCTACTTGTGTTTCTGACATTCCAAACTGTTTCTGGATGTAGGAGACTGAGCCATTCTCTCTCTCTCCAGAAGATGGTTGTGTTCTCCAGGCCTGTACTTGTGGAGTACAATGCTGAGGGATGAGGGCAGAAGATTAAGTCTCAGTGCAGAGAAGTTCTGACAGTTCCCTTGCTAAAAGCCAGTGGTTACAGTCCCTCATTCTAGTTGCAGCTGGACGGCTGAGAAGTTTTGGATAATTTTGTGTTTTCTACCCTGCAGTATATAATTCACAGTAATAGAATATTACTTCCCTTTTAATTCACAACGTATTCCACTTTAACTACAGTGCCTAGTGTGTATCAGTTCCTCAAGTTGTGATATATTTGTATGTGCATGTGCATGTGTGTGTGTGTGTGTGTGAGAGAGAGAGGGGGGGGGGCAGGGAGGGGATGAGAGATTGCATGCTTTCTGTTAGTGGAAATTTCTCTTTTTTTCTACTTTTTCACTTTACATTTATAGCTCCATAAATTCCTCTCCATATTTTCTGCACACCTTGTGTTTATGTGGATGCCTAGGATAATGTATGGTTGCTAGCCTCTGGGAAGTGGTTGTGAGTCCAGATGTTTTTTTGCTGGTTCATAGAGTCCATTTGCTATAAGTGTTTATCATGTTTCCAAACTAGTCAACAATCCAGAATTCAGTTCTTATCTCCAAAGAGATTTAAAAAGTGACATTTATACATTTGAGAAGATGATAACTAATATTGTACAAATAAGATGATTTCTATCACTAGACATTGGCTGCATTTTATTCATGTTTAACATTTGTGATTCTCTGAACTGTGGGTCAAAGTCAAAGCTAGTGAAAACCTGTAGAGGAAGGAATTTTTCAGGTCTACACTTGGAATCTACAGTTCTTCTGTTCAGAGGCAATGACATTACAAAAGAAAAGAAGTTCCTGAGGATTTTCCCAAGCAAATCACACCATTTGGGAGGCCATGTTGACAGTGTCTCAGTGTCTCAGGGGTCTTGCCAGTGTCCTTGTCCTTCCAGTTGGCTAAGTGTTTCACATGAAGTAAGAATGATGTTGGGTTTTCTGTAGAAAATTTCTGTGAATGGCCTCTGTGTTCAGTTCCCATGGGAACTCTGTGAATTGTCTGTGTTACATCTCTGTGGATCTCTCAAAATCTGTGTAAAGTCTATAGGAGGTCTCTATGTGAGGATCCTCCATGAGGTCAATGTGTTTGTGTGAGATGTACTATCTCTGGACCATCTCTTAGTAGTATCTATGATAAGTTCTCATTGAGGAACTCTTGAGATGTTTCCCCATGGTCTGGAGCTCTGTGGGATGTCTCTGTGAGAGATCACTGCATGAGGACCATGTGGCATTGAAAGGTTGTTGTGTGAATTCTCTATGTTAGGTGTCTGAGGTCTCTCTTGGTACAAATATTTGTCAGAGGTCCCTTTAGGAGGTCTGCATCAGGTGTTCTGTGAGATCGCTGTGTGAAGACCCCGAACATGGTGCTATATCTGAGGGAGGGCCTTGTGTTTCTATGACTACTGTGTTGGAAGTTCTGTGGTGGTCTCTGTGGACATCTTTAAGTTGGGTCTGGAAGGCCTATGTGGCTGGGGGGGGTGTCTTCGTTGTGTCTGACAGAGGATTCTGTGACATGTCTATCATATTTAAGGTCTTTGATTTCACATAATTAAAGGAAATTTTCTTTGTTTGCTATCATATTTTTCCTGTAATGAAACTGGCTTATTTCATAGATCTCTTTCAAGTCTGGCATTACTCAATTTCATGTAATTCATATAAGTCACAATTATGAAAATTAAAATTTAAATATCTAGCAGAAATATTGTGGTATTCAAAATAAGAATTAAATTATTTAATTATAAAGAATTTAAGGTTAAGGTACTTCATAATGTTCTATTTTGTGTTTAGTGATGAGCATGCAAGTATATTGTTATTTATGAAACTATTTTGTATATGCCTTTTAATAATACATATCTCTAAATACATTTATCTAGAAACACCACCTAAACTTTGTACAAATGTTTTGCAGCTTATGAACAAAAATATTTCAAAATGCATAAGATACAATTTGATCATAAGAATATAAAAATAATGTACAACTCAAAATTATAGTCATTCTGGTATGAATAGGATTATGACAAATTAATAGCATTAAGATTATCAAGCTATAAAGTCTTATATTGCAGTATTATTCAAATGTAGATAAATATAAAACATTAATTTGTATAAAATATGCAAGCATTTCTAACTAGAGCCAATAAATATCTTGTACTAATTATCTCATTTTAAATAATTATACAATCATATATGAATATATGCAAATTTGAAATTTTTAATTACCTTTTAATGGAAAGAGTAGCTATAGCATCTTCATATTTATTATTTATTTATTTATTTATTTATTTATTTATTTATTTATTTATTGTGTTCTTCAATCTGTTTATGTCTAAAAGGAGAGCAGAATGCATTTGAAAAAAATTCTACCTCAGGGAAGGCAGTTTCAACTTTATAAGAACATCAGAAAAGGTTAATGTGGTACTGTGTGGTTAATTAAACAAAAAACCCCAATATTCTACTTCTTAATTAAAGGAATGTTCTAACTAGGACATTTGTTTTATCTTCTCTCCAGCAATACCCAATGGGCTTGGTTTGTCAGCCTAATGGTTAGATAATAGATTTCTATAATCCTGCTCTCTGTGTGCCTTCATGGTCAAGGAAAATTTATTTTTCTTCTGAAACCAGTGTCCTTACTTTGAAATCAAATGTTTGTATATCCCCACTAACTCACATAGAAGTAGAACATATTTAGAGGGCAGTTGGACATTCATAAATGCATCTATTGAAAACTAGCTGGAAACTTCTTGAAGGCACAGTTGTGTGATTCATCTCTGGCACTTCATCACAATTTCCTTGTCAATAGATGTAACTATTAAAATATTTATTTTAACTCAACCAATTGATGATAGAGCTAACTGGTTTACTCCAGCATACAAATACACACACACACACACACACACACACACACACACACATGCACACATCATCATCATCATCATCATCTTATTTTAGACTCTTAACTTTAAGTTTGCATACAGGTGATGATGTACCTTGGTTTATTCCTGTCGTGATGCTATTATAGTTTGGATCTGGAATATCCCCCAAAGGCTCATGTATCAAAATCTTGGTCCCCAGTGCAGAAATGTTCAGAGATGATACATTTGGGAAGTGATTGGATAACAAGAGTCTAACTTCATCATCTCCATTGATGGAATCATAACTGAATGGATTGTTGGGAGGTGGTGGAAACTGTAGGAGATGGAAACTAGTTGAGAGACCAGATCTTTGGAATTGTGCCCTGCCCCAGGATCTTTTTAAAATAAACCTTTCATCCTTTATGTTGATTTTCCCAGGTATTTTGTCACAGTGATAGAAAGCTGACTAATAAATATGCCATAATTATTTTTAGAGATGGCCTTATTTAAAGAGTGTGATAAGAAGAATAATAAGCCCCCAAATGTCTAATTCCTAGACATATATTCCATGAATACATTATGTTACATGGAAAAGGAATTTTGCAGATATGATTCAGAATATGGATCTTGAGATGTAAAGAGTATCCTAGATTAACTTGGACCGAGTCTAGTTACATGAGTCCTTAAAAGCAGAGAATTGTTCCTATGAAGATCAGAGGGATATGACAAGATGGAAAGGGAAAAACACTTCAAGCACAGTATGGTCAACTGTTTGCTGGTTTGAAGATGGAGGACAAGGACCAAGGTCAAAGAATGTATATAGCTGGGAACAACGTTTTGCTCACAGCCACAAAGGACTAAATCCTACCAGTAACGCAAATGAGCAAAGAAATGAATCCTCCCCTAGAACCTCCAAACAGGAAAACACACTCTTATAGCAAGTTGGATTTTAGCCTGGTGAAGTTTTACAAAATCACAAAACTGTGAAGTAATAAATTCATTTCAGATGTCAAATTGGTGGTAATTTATTATAGCAGCAGGAGAAAACTAATACAGATATTTTAATATGGTCACTCCAGTTGGAAAGCTACATCAGGGCCAGTGAACAGGGAACCTGCAGAGGGGAAGCCAAAATCATAAAGTCCCTTGAATTTAAGAGTCAGAAAAGTGCAGAGTGTACAGAAAGGCAGCCTCTCCATCCTCTTTAGCATCTTTCTTGATTCCCTTAAGGTCTTGGAGAATGGGAGCATGTGTTATACACAGCAAGATATTAGGAGGGCTAGTTTATGTCATTAGAGACTGAAAATTTAATTTCATCTCTTCAGAAGAACTGGTTTAAAAATGCATACAGAAATGACAATGTTGGCATTTTTTTAGAGTATCACAATACAGTTGAACGAATATGAGTTATTTGAAAGAAGAAAGCACTTAAGTGTTTAAAGATAAAGCTGCTTTGGCTGCTTCAGATTTCCACTGATTGAGCGCAGACTTCTGCAATTGCCTCTGCAGCTGTTTCAGGCTTCAGTGCTACTCTTTTAACTTGACATTCTGGAAATTAGTTAATTTAGTTTTAAACAGCTGACTTACTGTTAAGCAATAAAATACATCTCTTTAAGAATCATTTCTCTCCTCAGGAAAAGAAATTACATAAGTAACATAAACATACAAGCTGCAAGCTGAGTGGCAAATTCTTTGCTGCTGTAAAGCCTCCAAGGGCCTGAAGAAGGGCTCTTCCTTGCCTGAGAGATGGGCCACAAGGAAGAATCCATGTGGAGACAGGTTCAATTGTGACTTTTATGGAGAAGAGGAATACTTTGAGGACAATGTAAAAATGGCCAGAAAGCGAGAAAGCCATCTCCCAAACACCGGAGTTCTCCAGAGTGGTCCCCAGACCACAGTATCTAGTAGGAACTCATTATAACAGAAAATTCTTGAATCTCCCCCAGGCTTGATAAAAAATTCTGGTGGTAGAACTCCAAACTCTACACTGTTACAAAAATCCTACAGGTGATCCAGATGTCTGCTAATGTTTGAGAAATAGTGACCTAACAACCTCTCCGGTCACTTTCAAAATTTTCTTCTTAGCTTCTCTAAAGTTTTCTTTAATTCCTGAGATACCTCCAGGAATTAAACAGAGGCTGTTCTTACTAGGTTACTACCCTTCAACCTAATTTATTTTAGGGTACTGTGTATGAATGAGTTCTCACTATATCCAATAAGGTTCTTAATATGTCAAGTGCCCAATCAATGGAAAATAATTAAAATTGATAATACAGTAAGAACATGTTTAGTGAGTGGGAGTTCAAAAGAGGAAAAAAAGAATTCAATCTATTTGGTTTTAAATTTATTTTGTTTGCTGTCTACTTTTGAGCAAATTCATTTGCTTGCTAGCAGCAAAATATTGTCATGAAATATATTTTGAAAACATGGATTTTTAGGCCTTTTCCCTGCATTTTTACATAGTTATATCCAACACTTATTTATTTTCCTAAGAGAGGTCTTTTCTCATTTTTGTCTAGAACTTCAATACTTTACTAGGAAGCTAGGAGCATGCTTTTGAAATTAATCATCTAATCATCTAAATAATTGAAGGCTAATAACAGAGTTAGGAAATTTACCAATTGAAACTAATTTTTAGAAAATATAGCTTGCTATCTTTTTTGAGATTAGTTTTGTCAGACAAATGTTAATGGGTAAAAAAAAATCACTCACTGTACATAATTAAAATATTTGGGAAAAATGGCTGCAAATAGGACCTATGAAATGTTATATTTTAAATGCAACTTAATCCTATGGCTTTGCTTGTTTGTTGAATGTTCTTTAGATTGAGATACTATTTATACAATGCTGTTTTAAAGTATTAATTTACTGTGTGATATATTTGATTATCTTAATTCTTATGGCTAATCAATATTCCTTGTTATTCTAGAAAAAGTAGATGAAACTGAAAAGAATGACAATTACAAGCAAATAAAAATTATAGGAAACTTTTTTGCACTGAAATCCACTTCAAAGCTCCTATACCTTGGAAAATGAAAGGAATGGGGGTTCTTAGTATATATTTGTGAAACTAGTTAATTTGGACTTCTCAGATACTCATGAGAAATTCTAAAGTAAGAATTGAGGTAACACTTTGTACTACCTAAAATAATACTTAGGACAGTGATTGGAAACTACAATTGTTGTTGACTTTCGTTTTACTCATGTCTGAAAGTTTTCTATATATTTTGTTATTTTATAATAGCATTAGTCATTGAAGTACCTTAGTTATTTCTTTTTTCCCCTGTAGTTAATAGATTGGTCTAAAAAGTACATAGATATGTATATGAAAAAATATCATTCACTGCTGGAAATAGTAATCTATAAAGACTTTCTGCTGCTTCTCAACTAGTGAAGAGAAACCAGTTTGCTGTTTAATTCTCTAAGATGCTAGATATGCATTAACTGAGGAGAAGGAGTGATGTAGAGTGGAAATGCTAACTCGCTGGGTTACTGAAAGACAAATAAACATAATGTCTCTTTTGACTCAGTTTCCACATATGAAAAGCCATTTCAATTTTCTGCATTACTACTAACTGCCATTAAGGCCACTTGTGGACCCAGGCTGATAGACAGCAGCCCACATTTCCAGGTGACCATACAAGAAGGAAAGAAAGAACTTGGATGTATCCCCTCTGGCAGCCGAGAGGTGTTGATGCCCTCAACTACCCTCACATGAATGGCTGTGGAAGCCACTTGCAGTGGTCCCCTTTCCCAGAGACCAGAGACAGTAGAGTGCATCAGAAAAGAGCTCAGTGACTCAGAGGAAACCATGGGAAGGAGAAAGGGATGTGGGATGTCCTCTTGACTGGCCATGTGGCCTGAGGTTGTGACAAGGGCTGTTTCTCTTTCTGGGGTTCCTAATAGGATCCTGTGATCTTGTCTATTCAGATGCTTCAGTGAGTTCCCGTTCTGGGATCTGTTATGGAGAACAGGACTCAGTCTCTGCCTCCCTGAGTCTGCATGGGGCAGGAATATGCTCCAGGCCTGTGTGTGATCCCTGGGCTCAAGCTGGGCTTGGCAGGCGAAGGGACAGTGAGGCAAGTGTGCAAGGGCAGGACAGGTTGCAACAAATTGTTTAAAATTAGGATTTCTGAGATGCAACATGGTCTGGAATCAAGTTTTTAGGCAACTGAGTGTGCTCCCTTCAGTTGGGCTGATGAAGAAAACATCACAGCTTGGCTACACAGACTTGGCTTCTCAGTTCTGGAGGCCAAGGCCTGGTTGCCTGGTCATAGTCTCTCTTCTTGGCATGTCTTCTAAAAGCCTTCCTGGAGATGCAGGCAGAGAGTGCTGGTCTCCTCATAAGGCCACTAATCATGACTCAGGGCCTCTGATCCTACCCATCCACTATGGCTGGGGAAGAGAAAACCAACCCAGGAGAAGGCATTGCCAGTAAGGCACAGGAGCTTGGCCAGCCCTCAGGGGGAGATCATGGTCAGTGCACTCTGAAGGAGCAAGCGCTCATGGGCATTTGTGCCATAACTGTGGTGATTAAATGGCAGAACCCACAATGGGCCCAAATGAGTGGGACAGGGCATGAGAAGACAAGGGGAAACACAGCCTAATATGTTCCTTGTGCTCATGGGGAGGACGTGCATGCGGGCTGACCCATGAACTGAGAGTCCTAGTCACAGGCACAGGTCCTCGGGGGACTGAGCACCTGACATGAGCTAGAGCAAATCTGGACCAATTCTGTACCTGGGCAGGTGTGAGCTTCACACCCACCCCCAAAACAATTTTAATTGTTTTGACTTTGAATAAATATTACCTTCATAACACACCATAACTGGTGACTCCTGCACAGCCAGGCTTTTAGAAGAGCTTTTATTGTTTTATCAAAGCAACATCATACAAGGCTCTTGGTGGCCTCTCTGAACTTACAAAGTACATGCTGCAATCCAAGATTTAGATGATGGTGCCGCCACCTTCTGTGGCATGGGCATGAAGCAGGTTCACCGTCCATGAGTGTGCTGGCATCCAAAATACCCTGATATGTCATGGCAGGTTGTGGGCTACAGTTACACAGTCAAACATCCTGTGAGAGAAAGCGGCAGCATTTCTGTTATGAAAACCCCATAAGCACTGTAAAGGCGATGGCTGTTACTTAAATAGCTTCAACTGTGCCTTGTGGTGAAGCCAGCACATTCTTGGGGCTGATGATGCCCATCTGTTGAAAAAGGAGGTTTCTTCCCCACAGCCACGACCTGAGCGGTGACCCTTCTGGTTTCTATAATGGGACAGGCAAATTCCCATCCAGGGCACCCCCAACATGTCTAATCGGGTGCCTGGTGAACAGCTGACCCACTTTTCTTTGGCTTTGTGGAATGATGGTAACCTTTATGTCTCTGCATTATACTTTCCCTGACTATCAATCTGAACAAATGATTTGATACTTTCTGCTTCTAAATACAAAGGCAGCCAATAATTGGAGCAGGTGTATGTGTGTGTGTGTGTGTGTGTGTGTGTGTGTGTGTGTGTAGATCCTCTGTCTTCTCGGTATCAATAGCTATGGTTTTACCAGGAGCCCAGATGGATTGTGGTTAATGCCTTTGAGAAAGATTTTGTTGTTATTTAAATTCAATAAAGTTTTCCTACTCTGCTTTTATTCTGTTGTTTGCTTCATTGAATCCAGTCTAGAATGTCTGTTTCTTTCCAGCAAAGCACAGCTATTTGAGAAAGAAATATGCTTTAGATAATAGATTTTCCTAGTAAATACCAGACCAGGTACATTGTATTTTTTCACAACCCAAGTACTTTGTTATGGTAGTGCACAGCACAATGAAATTATATTTTGCAGACTTCAAAGTGAAGCTTGCAGAATAGGAAACCAAAACCTGCCCTGTGAAATAAGACAGACACAGTGGTGCATTTAGCCAGAGTCAAGACAAATGGTCACACATGACATCTGGCCACTGAAGGAGCAGGGGACATGGCCCAGGCCACCTGGAGGCATGCTTAGCAGTGTGGTCTTCACTCCTGCTGTCCTACCCTGTTTCCTGCCCTGGCCTCCTGGGGCAAACCTGAGTGAAATCCGTCTGCATGTGATGTGGCATTACTGTGTGGGTTGAGGGAAACATGTCTTCACCGTCCTGAGGTCTTCCCTTGCCAGGGAAGGGTCCTGACCCACTCTCCACAGGGAGAAAGCCCAGGACAGAGATGGAACAGGCATCTTACCACAGCATCCTCAGCACTGGTCACTGTGCACCCTACCCACCATGGGCCTGCCACTTGGAAAGCCCAGCTCAGTTTACATCCCTTCCTATGGCCATGCTCCCCAGCTTCGTGGTGCTTTGCTGAGAAGCCTTCCCACCAGATGATGTGCAAGTAAGTGTCCACTGCCAGTGAGCCTGAGAACCTCCTCTGCAAAATTATCCCTGGCTCTTCTTTTTCTCTTTAGGAGTTAGCATAGCACTTGGAAAATCAAACTGTGTCATGAACAAGCAGTAAGGAATGTCTTGAACATTCTATAATGTACACTCCAAAGTGTGATTCTGAGTGTTTGTGTCCTGGTATCATAGATCTGAGCTATGAAAAGGACCAACAACTTCCACCTGTGGGGAGAATAGGGGAATGCAGTGCTGAGGGCAGGATTCCCAGGGGTTCACAACTCTCCACTCTGCAATTTATTGCTAAGACTGGAAATTATTAGAAAATCTATAGACATTGGGAAAAACATTGTAAAAACTACCAACCATTCTGAATTTAACTGCAAGTAATATGTTATTAAGGTAGCAAGCAACAGAATATTGTAAATAATTCTTAAATGTTGATAGAGATAACACGTGCTGCCTTGTGAATAAACAAGAGCAATCAGAGTGTGTGGAGTGGCTACTGTAATGGAGAACTCTGTCTTGCAACTAATTTTCACATTCACTGTTTAAAGGGTCATTTGGAAAGTAATTGTTCTTCTTCTTATGTGCTCACTAGCTCACATTTAGAAATATTTCTCTTAAAATATTTCTCTCCTACTTATGCTATTAGAATTGTTCTCTGTATGTGGAGCTATGTACGTGCACATGTATATTTAAATTATGTAAATTCTTTAGTTTATAAAAAAAGAAAGAAAGAAATGCAAGCTTAACATTTGTGCAAACAATTATTTCCATTTCTGAACACTAAGAACAGAAATTGCAAGGTGAGGTTACTTCTACCCAGAGATGAATACATGATATTTTCCCAGCAGAAGTGCTTTATTCCTTGCACTGGATGTTCTGAAGCTGTGGGAGGGATGTCAATATGCTCACTGGGTCTGCTGCACAGAGATCCAGAGGGGTCTCCAGTGGAGGCTTTGAGGAGGTTCATGACCCAGGAAAGGGTGGTATGGGCACCAGGTGGCCTCCAGGGTGCCTTCCCTCACTCTCTCGCCAGCACCAACCTTATTGCAGTCATATTGAATCCTGATCTGGTTGAAGATGAAACCCTTTTGTGTGCAGACCTGGTCACTTGCTACAGTGTGGACCCAAGGCTGAAGGCCCCTGTGCTGGAGTGCTCAGCTCCCTAGGATATCATACCAGGGCATGGAATGGCTTGCTAAGCCCCAGGGGGAAATAGACAGAGGATGGTGTGCCAGGGATATTCCAGCTCCTTCCCCATCCCCAGTGGAAGTGAGATGAGTGCTAGTGTTACTTTAGCTCTGGGGTTCAGATTGGAAAAACATTGAGGACTCCTGAACCCTTCACTCCACAGCTTCCCAGAAAGTCTTGATGCTCTGGGAACAACAAATGCAAGAAGATTTCATAGCAATTGGGATATTCCCAGTGTGATTGGGCTGACACTACTTTGGGATTCTGCCCCACTAGGGATCAGGAACCCCAACCATTGGATTGTATGCATATCCATCTCTTTTCTTACTTCCTAGTTCTTTAAAAACAAGGAACACTAGAATAAACAAAGGAGGAGCCTTCTTCTGATCCCATGCGGAAATGGACAGAATATATGGAGCCAGACTGAGGCCTGACCCCAGCCTGGGCCTCCTACCCATGTTGGGCCATGGCTGAGCCCCATACAGGGAATGAGGCCATGGGCCAGAACATGGACAGGCGAGGAGGAGCCTGCTTCTGCTGCCACCCCACCTTCCCAGCCTAGGATTTTCTGCCACTCCTTAATAAATATATCTCAACACTCCACAGGCAGCAGTTGGCTGGCCATGATCACACACTCTGTATCAATCCTTACTTATTCAATCCTAGTTTTACTAAAACCATTTGGCTAAATCCCATGTACTGTGAGAAATTATTAAGGTTAATTTTCTTTAATTTGAGAAGCTCAACAAAGCTAAATCAAAGATACTAAAACAGTTAGTATCCTGACAGTCATACATTAGTGTCAAGCCTGGCCCTAAGGCAGATGTTGGCCTATGGGACGTGACAGTCTTGTGAGGGCTCTGACCTGTCAGGATTCATACAGTGATGGGTTCACATGCTAATGATTTTGGGAACTTTGTGATATAAGTAAATTCTCTCAATGTCCCCTGGCCACTTGGATGTTAGTGCTTTGCACCATGATGTTCTGCCTTATCAAGGACCCAGACACAATAAAGTCACATGACCACAGACGAAAAACAAAGTAAACCTTTGGTCCTTTTAACTTGTTTCTCTCAGGTGTTTTGTCATGGCAACTGAAAAATGTGAATCAACAGAATATCCCTTCATCTAAAGAACTAGAAATTTTATTTTTAAACTTTACATTGTTTTCTAGTCACAGAACCATTTTCTTTGGAAGATGTTACACTTAATAACACAAGCAACAAGCAACACAAATGTGTTATATAGACTAGTAATATGGTAGTTTGGGCTCAGAAGTGATATATATATATATATATACACACACACACACACACACTTATTTATTTTTTGTAATGTTGTTATTTTTTCCATCATATCATTGAAGAAAATGTATCTTGGAACTGTGGTAAGTGCTCATCTAGGTTAATGTCCAGGCAGCAGATGGGCTGGCATATTCAGGGCCGGTGAGCACAGCTGTTTGTATCCGTCTCTCCTTGTGGTCTAACCCCAGGAAACCAGGGAAGAAAACCAGACCTCAGTGCCAGGAAGGAAATGGTGTGCTGCTGCTTACTTCTGGAAAACCCCCACCAGCAGACCAGTGTAAGCCTTTGAGTATCTCTAATTGACAGAGGGCTGCTGGGACATGTAGGCTGTGCTGAGAACTATAAGGGAAGAATTTTGAAATCAAATAGAATTTGTAACTAAAGATCTGCACTTAGTAATTTAATTGAATATGCTCTGAGACATGCTTCTCTAATGTGGGAGCAGTGTAACTGATGTGCCCAGGAGCGCATGGGCTTAGAGGCCATGTGTGCAGCCTGTAGTGTGGAGTTAGCTTTCAGAACATGCAAGATGTCAGGGCAGGACATGCAGGTCCTCCAGAGCCTAGACTCCAGGCTCTGCAGACTGCATCGAAGCCCTTCCAGCTTGCGGTGTATCATAAATATGCTTCAGGCCAATTGTTATTTTTTAGTCAAAGGGAAAACTGAAAGCTCTCCAAGTGGACTCAGGCACATGACAGGGTGTGTGATGGTGCATATGTATCTGTTGTCTTTGGGTGTGTTTCTGGGAGGAATGCATATAAAGCATGCCACCCCCCACTGTGGCACTTGTCAGGGTAACCATGTGAACCCCTGTGAAACGGTGCTTGTGTGTCCTGGTGAGCACATCATGGTGCCTGACATGTGGATGGTCTTGGGGGTTTAGGGCCATGATGCCAGGGAGGTTTCTCCTGTGCTGTGCTGTGAACCACAGAGCAGTTCAGTGCTGGCCTAGGCACCTGTAGGGCCTGTGGTCTCCTCTCCAGGAACTCCTAGTGCCAGACCTTCTCTACCACTGAACCACACCTTCTCAGAAAATCCCCTCCAACATCACTGCCTTCCATAGCTCCCACATTTTCCATTATGCTCCAAAAGCATTAATTAATTCAGGAGAACATGAGATGCCAAGGTTAGCACTCAAGAGCCCCTTCCCTGGGAGCCCCATAGTGATATCTTCCACTCTTTTTCAGAGTTGTGCTGCTGGGCTAAGTGTGTGCTCCAGTTTTCCTACCATTCCCGGCCTTGACCCTTGCTTCAGCAGGAGCTGATAGTGATGGTGTTTTGCTCTCCATGTCTCTGTCCCTTCCTGATGATGGTCATGCCCCCAGCATCACTGTACAGCATGTGATGCCCTACTGGAGTTTACAGGAACATTACCATGCTCATGGATGTTTGGTGGCACTAGCTCTGAAGCCTCAGACCTTCCTCTGTCCCTCTCCATACCTTGAAAACATTTAACTTCACTGTTTCCTAACTATTGCCCCTGGCACTCGGGGTAAGGGAATATCATCACTAAGATGGGACCATGGAAGAGAAATCAATGTCAGAGGGAAGGCCTGGAGTCAGGCAGAGCTGGCCTGCCCTAGACATTGCTAACACTGCTGAGGGGAACACTGGGTCCGTGCTGCATAGATGGGATGCAGGATGCAGGATGTCAGGCTTCAGACACAAGTATGAGTCCTTCTCAGAAGGTACCTGAGGCTCTGAATATCAGTGAGTTTCCTAAGAGAGATTATGGGAGAGAGCATCAGGGTCACACACTGCTCATGATGCCACAGCTCTGGATACTGATGGACCCTTGAGAAAGGGTGAACCATGCATTGGCTTCCTGTCATGCTTTCCTCTCTGCAGGGTGATTTCTTTTCTCTAAAAATATGTCCTGTGGGGTTAACCCATGAGAAAGTGAAGGTTAGCTGTGTTGAGCTGCAGCCTCCAGAACCCAGGACCTTGGAGTGGGGGTGAAGTTCTCGCTTCCTTCTGGGCAGCTATACCTGCACAGCCCCTTGAGCACTCTGTAACACTTCTACAAGGGTCTGTGTCTTTGGGGTGTTCCATGCTGCCCTGGACAGGACACACAGCTCAGGGCTGGACCAGCAGGATACAGTAGCCTCCGTCCCCCTTGACTCCCATCAGATTCCCACATCAGGACTGCACAGCTCCCACCCTTCAGGCTGAAGCTCAGTCCAGGCAGCAGATGAACTGTGTGGCCATTGTGGGGATCTCTTCCCTGCTGCCATGATGGTCTAACATCCACATGTGTTCTGGTGCTCCATGGAGCTTCCCAGGGTGATGAGATGAGACCTCAGGTGATGAGATAGGACCTCAGGCACACTTCACGTTGGGCTATGGGTTTCAGTGTAACTGAGGCACTCTCTGCTTTTTCTCCACCCATGCATGCACAATATATACTCAAAAGACATTATATATTTTTATGTTTTATTGTAGCAAATTGGTAGATGTTAGAATTCAAAAGATAACTATAAAAAGATAACTTCTTGTGAAGTTGGTCCAAAGAAAACTTTAAGAGAGACACAATAAAAAGCATTTAGAGGGGCTGAGGTTGTGGCACAACACTACAGCACTCACCTAGTGTGTGCGAGTTGCTGGGTTCACATAAAAATTAAAAAAAATAAAAATATAAGTATTGTGTCCAATTACAACTAATTTAAAAAAAAAGCATTTAGAAAGAAAAAAATAGAAAAAAATATCAATCACTTATATCCTTCATCAACACCAAATGATTTCTACCTGTGCCTAACGAAGAGGTGGTCGTGACTTGGAAGACATGCTGCCTGTTCAGAAGATGATTAAAACCTGCCCAGCAGTGAGCTGCCCATGCCCTAGAAGCATAGCTGGCTCTGTCCCTCAGCAATCCCTCAACCCCATGGCCAGGATCCATGCTGACCACACCTGCATCCCCACAGCCAGGCTCAGGGCTGACCACACCCGCATTGCTCTTGGCTATTTTTGGTGTGTGTTTGGACAATTTTGTTCATTTTAATTTCTCTTTGTAAATATGCTCCTAACCTCAGGGTTTTTCAGGGAGTTAATAGTTATAGTCCTACATCTTTGTTCTTTGAGGCTTGCCCATTAGAGGATTGATTGAAAGGTGCATTATTCTCAGTTAACAGCTATAGAGACCAAGCTGCTGCTGATCCAGGATGGTGACACCATGCTGAAAGCAGATGGACTATATTGTGACAGCCCCCAGGAGGGTGTAAGAGCAGTGCTGGGGACCCATGCACACCATCAGCAGGCGCTGGCTCCTGGTGAGCACATCACAGGGCTTCCTAATGTGAAAAGGCAAGCCTGGTTTATTCCCCATTCAAATTGGAAATTGTGGTTGATACTTCAGGCGCTCATTCTTTTCTACAATGCCTTAGATAAATGGGCTGCTCAGACCAAAATGAACATTTGTTTCTCATGTGATCAATATGCTCCATGTAAACATTCTCAGTTTGGGGATGAGATCCAAGTTTTATTTTAAACTTGGTGTATTTTTTTCTTCTTCTTTTGAACAGAGTGATGCATCATGCCAACCCTTTATGCACTGAAACACACCACCAAATGCTCTCCAGAATTGAGCCACAGGGTCAGGGTGTCTGGCTTTGGGTTTGGAGGGGCATGCACAGGGTGGGCACTCAGCAGGAATGGATGCTCTGGGACCTTCTGTTGTGCTAAGCTTGTGCATTAGCACACTGATTCTCATACATTGCAGATGAGAAAGCAAAGCTCAGTTCAGAAAAGGAAGAAAGCTGGTTGGCCTGTTCCTGGACCCTGGACCAGAGCTCAATGGCATGGGTGTCCGATACCCTGCTGGATCAGCACCTCTAGTCCCAAAGAGCAAACCTCAAGGTCATGACTGTTGCTCTTGTGTGGAGTTAGATAATTTGGACCACAAACCGCAGTTATCACAAAGGACTCAAATTAGGCTCTTGGAAAGCCTCCAAGAGTATTAGCACCATCAGCCACAGCCGTGTCATGGAGTCATGGAATGGCCTCTCTATGTAAGAACAGAGTAGTACCTCCCTGAGTCACACATGAGCAGGTCACTACTCCAACCTACATTCCAGGAAACATGAAACTCAGGATCCAGTTCCTGAACAAGCACTGGCCACAGTCCCACAGTCTTAAATGGTCCAAGAATGCCCCAGCCTACCTCATGTCATGGATGCAGATACCACATCAGAGTCTGTAAAAGTCAGGTATTTTAGGCAGTATTTTAGCAAAATATCATTATTTATATTCAAATTGTTTGGAAGAAAATAAAAATATTTAGGTGTAAAGTTCATTTTACCTCCCTTCCCTGCTCTGTGCTTTTTCTGGTGTTTACATATTTATTTATAGGTAACACCAGAACTACCAATTGATGGAACAGCCAGGACTCATGTTTAAAGCATATGTCAGAGCTGCACCCCTAATATGTGGACACTATTTGGAAACTGAGCACAGGCTCACAGAAAGAACACCCACAGGGTGGAGGTCCAATGCCCCAACACCTCATCAGGGACAGTTTAGGGCTCATCCTAGTGGTCCTGTTATCTCAGGCAGTCACAACAATGGCTTAGCACAAAGAACTCCTCAAAAGAATAAGATCTGGCCTTCATAAAGGCCTGAGAATTGTGCCCACATGCCTCGCTCTAGCCCAGTTCACTTGTGTTTGTTGTATTGTGGCACATAAAGGAGCAGCAGAAGCCTAAGAGGAAGCTAATAGTGTGGTAGTGGGGCCCATGGGTACTGGAGGCCACCTAACCCTCTGCTGCCCCCCTGATATCCAAGACCCTGAGCTCAGTTGCTATTGGAGCTCAATGGCATAGGGGCCAGAGACCATTTGGTATCCACTGGCTCAAGGGCAGCTGTGGAGTAACAGTGAGGCACAGGCCTAACTGCTTACTAGGCCTCACCTGAGAGGGATTGGGGATGCAGATAAGCTGGGCTGCACAGAGCCTGTGTCCTACCATGGATGGGGTTGGTTGGGCTGCAACCAAGCACATAGAAATTCACACGGGTCATGAGACCATTAGTACTAATGGATTTAGGGATACTGCATGCTATGACTCATTCTCTGCTTGCCATTCCATTTGGAAATGTCCTAATGGGAGCAGTACAGCTGAGGAGACATGTAATTCCAGTGTAATTCGAGTGTGATATTCTAAGTGATCAACTGGCATTTTTTGGAAGGTTGCAGGGGTGTTTTCTATGTAGAAAGGTTGCTACAGCCGCTGCTCAAGGGCCCACTGGGCATGAAGGGTGCTGCCACAGTAGAGGCAGAGTACCAGGTGTCTGTGCTACTTGTGAGATGGGTATTCCATTTTTTAAGTTATATGTCATTACCAAAAGCAAAATAAGGCAAAAATAGAAGCAAAACACAGAAAACCAAATGGCAGCCCAGAAGCCCAGGCCCACCTGGAGAATGCATGCATGCTTAGATATGGAATCCTGTGAACTCACCAGGGATTCATCAGGATGCAGAAGCCCTGGATGGCTTACCCTCCCTGGAGCCAGAAACATGGCTCTCATTAAATCAACTCTTCATTCTATGATATGTGATTTTTAATCCAAATGAAAGCCCATTAGTCACTGGCACATTCATCTCCTAATGTCGTCTCTCACCTCTGCCTTGGCTTACAAGAAGGTGGTCAAATTGGATTGCCAGAAGGAAGAGAAATGGAGATTGCAGAGAATGACAGGAAAATGCCAGGAACAATGGAGCACGAGCTGGTGTGGGGCTGAGGCCAGCAGAGGCGAGGCTCCAGAAGCAGATGCTACCAACAGGTGGAGGTTCCTGCACCCTAGAACCCAGATGAATCAGAAACAGTTCCAGAGAGGGGTGGAGCTAGGGTAGAGCCTCCGGGCCAGGCTCCTCCCTCTCAAGCAGGGGCCCATAGCCTGTATCTCTTGAAAAACACCACTTTGCTTCTGTATGGCAGGTCCAGGCAGGCCTAGGCTCTAGAGGTAAGACCATCCTTGGAGTGGAGCTGAAGCTGAAGGCCCCAGGACCTCCTGTGGGTGGCAATATTCAGACTGTCCCACTGGAGCAACAGGAAGACATAAGCTTCTCCTGACCCAGGAGAATGCTGGCTTTGTAGAATTTGGGCAGAGCTGCCCTGATATTGATGTATGTGCTTAGGCACTGAACGGGTATGACAAAGTAGGTTTAAAGATCAAGACATTTTATGAGAGCCATTTTATTCATTTGTATCTGCCTTTAATTTCAGGGCAAAACTTGGCTAAAAACAAAGGATTATTAATGGAGAAAGGTACCATACACCTGTCCTTTCCTCTGTCAAATAGTGACCTGGGACTTGCCTGTGCTGGGGAAAAGTTGCATTATACTTCACAAAGTTCAGTCAGCAGCCACACTGATTTGTGAACTTTAAACACTTTTTGGATTAAAATGTCAACTCCACTGCATGATATTTGTTCATGTTTTGGAAAGAGACCAAGATATATAAATTTTACTACTTGTAAAACATAAACCATATGTTGGTGAAATATATAAAGCTATTTTATGCAGTATAGAAGGGATTAGAAGTGGCATTGAATTTTGTTGTGAAGACTCAATTTGCAAGGTGTAACATAAGTAACACACAATCACTCCTGTGGAATTCGGGAAGTTCTGTTTCTTCCTCCCTCCCTCACTCATCTCTCCTCCAATACTTCAAAATATGCGCCACAAAAGCTCAGAGCTGAGCAGACAGGTCCCTGCCACTATGTGGAAGATGTGCTGCTGAGATCAGGATTTCACAGGGAGAAAGCTTCTGTACATCATTCCCCTTGAGCCTCTTCATCTCTTCTTTGCTGCACACTGACTTCAGAACCAGGCCTTTATGTCTGGCCTGCTTGCTCCTTCTCCGGCTCTGCTGCTCCTGCTCATGGCTTCTATCCCAATGTGCTGAGGGTCACGATTCTCTTCAGTCATGCTTCAAAATGGCCCTGAAATAATCACAAAGTGACACTGAAATTACTGTAAACATTGTGAGGTGGTATCATGGCATTCTGTAACTGAGCCCTCCATACTCAAGGCTATCTCAAAGCACAGAAGAAAGAGGAGAAACATTTTGTGACATCCAGGAGCCCAAAATGTGCATAGGGAACAGTAAACACATCCATGCAGAAAGCCAAGGGGTGTTCCCTGCTGTGCCCCATGACATTGGCCCAAATCTTTCAGATTTAACTTCTAGAAGGTGGTTAGGAGGAGCACAAGCATGCAAATAAGGGCTAACAGCCGCTGGGTGACCTTGCCCTGGCCTGGGAAGCTCCTGTGTCAGCAAAAATCAAACAAAGATGGATGGCTGACTCTTTTGGCCCTATATCATTAAACAACAGCATGTTCATAGAGAAAGATAAGCAGAGTGACCACATGTAGGAGTGGGGCTTGAGGTATGTGACTTGTAGAGGGCTGGAGAAAAGCATCCATGATAGCTGGCATCTCTGAAATCCTTCCATGTGGGAAAGGAACAAGGTCACTCACAGCCCAGTGCTGCCCTTGCAGGCTGAGGAGGGAGTAGGGACAGGACCTACCTTCAGAGTGGTCGCAGAGAGCACCAATCTTTACATTCCAGTCAATATTATTCTAAGGTTTAGTCCTGGCCTTGTCATTCTCCCAAAGACAGTCACTGCATGTTGTAATGTCCACCTCTGTGAATTTATCTGCTCTGCTTTGAAATAAAACAAACTTTCCCCATTAGCTAAACAGTAGTAGCCATTACCAAGGGGTCTAAGGGATCAGAGTCTCACCCAAGTCAAGAACCTTGCCACAATAGTCAACACCCAGTGCCTACAGACACAATATCAGGCTACTACTTGCCAGAGGCAAGAGGTCAGGAAAGCCAAGTATACAAAGAGCCTTTGGGATGGAGTTCTCCCTTTCTTCATTAGAAAGTCGTTGGGTCTCCCTTTAAGAATGCATGCATCTTAGGGAACTTAATTGAACTACCAGCAAAAAAAATTTAGAACTTTTCATAAACAAAATTGCTTTCAGCTTTGCACATAAACTCCCACAAAGCTCATCTCAGGGGCTTTCTGACTGCTCCACACTCCAGATGCCCCTGGCGTCACTACTCAGACCATGGCTCTGTTCCCAGGGAGTGCCGTACTGAAGGTATCATCCCATCTTGCGCAACATGAGGGTGGGCTCATCACTGTCACACTGCTTTATAAATAAGATCTCAAAATAGCCTGAGCTCAGTAATGTGGGCTGCATAGACAGAGGTGCCTAGGAACAGGAAGCCCAGGATACTTCACCACCCTCTCCTCAGCTACATAAAAAATAGGTACCTAGGAACACAAAGCCTAGGGTCCTGCACCACTCATCCTCAGGTGCTTCTCTTTGGGCTGATCTGGGTTCTTTAAGCCTCCTATTCATATCCTAGGTGGTTGCTGAGATCCTCATCTCACTAAGGGGCATCTGAGTCTCATGTGATTCAATGTTTTCATCAGGTCCTACCGGAAGAGGCTTCTAGAGCAGAGATCTGGATCCAGGCAAGTTTGCATTTGCTCTCTGAAACCATCTGTGCCATGAGGACTGCACACCTGGAAAGGCAGACCTCGCTCCTGTTCTGACACCTGGCCGAAACACAGGCACAGGATTGCACGCGCTTGCACACCAGAAATCCTTCCTGGGACAGTCACCTGCCAGGCCTCCTCAGGCCCCCAATAAATGACGGGCCACTGAAGAAATGAAGCCATGGCCCTGGGTCTTGAAAGCCACCTTGGCTGCTTGCATTTTGTTATTCAATTTGCTTATAAAGGTACCAGGAGTGATTCCAAGTCTACCCTTCCCTGTTTTACACCCTTGAAAACCCCTGAGTTAAGCAAAACAATGAGAAATGTATACGATCTGGATAAAAACCTAGAGCCACGGATTAAGGTAAATGGCTTACATAGAAGAAGGAACAGAAGCACATGCACTGGGAACACAGTCCTCCCAGGTGTCTCAATGGAAGTAGAAGGAGCCCCTGGCTCAGCTTCTCAGGTGTCTTCACCCCATGCAGCTCATAGGCAACTACACACAGGAGCGATTCCAACTTCCCACAACCCAAAGCTCAGAAAGCCCCATTTTCTGTCTGAACTCAAACAATGCACTGTAGATTTTTGTTCTAATTTAGGTAACCTAGCCTGAATTCCTCACAAAGAGGAATGGATAATCTTGGGTAATAATGGAGTCACCAAACTGTGCTCACTCCTGCTCAAATTCCTTTACACTAATTATGCACCTGGGTAATGCACACATAAGAAGGGAACTCCTTTGCACTTGAACAAATTAGTAAAATTCTGGATGCTTTGCAGTGATACCTAATTCTCCTTTTAAAGAATCTTAAATATAGAACTGAAAGTTGGGACTGGGGTGGTGGCTCAGCGGTAGAGTGCTCACCTAGCATGTGCAAGGCCCTGAGTTCCATCCTCAGCACCACATAAATAAAATAAAAGTTTTGTGTCCAACTATGACTAAAAAATAAAAATAAGAATAAATTCAAAAAAATTTAAAAAAGAAAATAAAGCAACAAGCATTGTATTGTACTACAGTTTAAAGAGATGCCCTTCAGCAGCAGTTGACATTGGGGTATGACAAACTCACTGAGCTCCATCTTCCGGGGCTTGTGTTATATGCCAGCCTGAGTGTACTGATCATCCTAAGGAGGACAGGCATGGCCACAGGGAGCAGGTGGCCTGCTCTGCCTCAGTCTCTCCTTTGGTATTTTGTAGTCATTACCTTCCAACTCTTCCCAGCCCCCCACTCTCTGCTGTGTCTTCCACATGGGATCATGTCTCCCTAAACCAGAAGTAGAACTGAACCATTTACAGAAGTTCATCAGCTGCAGGAGAGCAAAACTCAGCATGGTTACCATGGGGCTGGTACAGCTGGGGAGTACTCCTGGTACCCAACACTTCACAGAGAGTCCCTCAGAAGATCATCCCAGACAGGCAGGCTCTGTGATAGGTCTGGGAGAATATGTGCCTCTTCTCTGAGATCATTAATAAGAAGCCCAGTGTCTGGAGAAGCTCTATGGTGCCTAGGCTTCTATTAGCAATGCCTTTGTGTAGTTTGAAGTATTCTAGGCAAAAATATCATCCTGGGCCGAGCACACTCTTGGGAGACAAGAAGACCTTTCAAGAACTTACCAAGCCACTTTCCTCACCTTTAAAATGAGTGTAAGGATTTCTAATGAATAAGAACTAGGTAAATCAGTCATTAGATGTGAGGAAGTCAAGCAAGGGCACGATGCCTATAAAGAGCAGTTCCTGTCCTCTGTAGTCTCACCCCTGCAAACCCAGGACATGGGGACATAGCAACATCATTCTCATTCTCCTATGGGCAGATATTGTCCAACTCCTGGGCCTTTGCACACATCAATCCTCCATTCAGAAGATTTAGGGAACTCCCACATTCCAGGAACCCTGTAGATGGCTCCAGTTCCCTCAGTGCTATGGTTACAGCTGGTACTCAGAATTATACCTAATGCTGGGATCTCTCCTCATCTTAGAATGATCCAGAACTCAGCTTACTGAGAAAGGAGTTCTAAAAGAGGCAATGATCTTTGTTAAAATGGTTTTGTGATTTAAAAATCCAGTCTTCAGTTTCTACTGAACATCTACCAGAAAAGCTTTTGAGATGCTGCTAGAAGCCCTCATTCCCGCTAGACTTCATTCTTAACACCCTAAGTGAGTTCCCACCATTAGAAATTACTTTCTTTCAGTTAAGGAATTGTCCCTATTAAAATGCAAAAATCTAAGTAGCCAAAACACTTGTCACTAATCAACACCTCTCCACCTGTCAGCCCTAGGTCTCTGTTGTAGCTGATCTCAGCTCTTTTTAAGCCCAGGAACACTGCCTCCTGGAGGGCAGAAACTAGACACCTCCCTAGCCTCTTTCACTCAGATAAAATAGGTGGGAAAGGTGTTTGGTCTGCAGTGTGCTGTAAATGGTTATCTAAAACATGAAAGAAAGTGATGAACACAGATGAAAGACCTAGTGTTGTAAATAGTGAAAGAAAGATCTAGAATGTGCTTCAATCATAGGTAGGATTAAGAAGGCTGATGTGAAATTCTTTATGTTTATATATCAATGCAGGCAACCTTCATCTTAGAGGGGTGTGTGGGTGCCAGGGTCTGGTGCTGCCCTGGCTTTTCGGTCAGCTGGGCCAGGGAAGACCATCCTGGAGCCAGCTGAGAAGAGAAAGAGGAACCCAGGAGAGAGTGCTGGGTGAAGCCTGAGGCCAGGGCTCTCAGGGAGAGTGGGCTGCAGGGCGAGACTGCTTTTCCAGGACAGAGCTATTGGTGACATTAGTCAAGAACTGACCTTCAGAGGCAGAGGTCTTAATCTCAGGACACCTTCACGCCAGGGGCATGGGAAGGAGAGGCCAAGCCACACCTACCCAGCATTGAGCTACAGGTGCTGGGGAAACACCTTCCTCCCACAACTGCCACTGGCAATGCCTTGGGAGCATGTCTCTCCATGGTCTTGGCTGCTGTCCCCTTCACCTAGCAGGGGCAAAGCATTATCTCACTTCTTTACACAGTTCAAGACCTCTGAAAGGAATGTTAGCAGAAACAAACATCCCATTCTCCTTCTACCCTTCATGTTAGTATTTCCCTTAAGTTGATAAATTTTTATGTATCCATTTTTCACCTCCTGGGTCTAATCTTTAAAAAAAAGAGGAAGAGGGGGAGAAGGAGAGAAAGAAGAGAGATAAAAAGCTAAGTTTCAGGGGCTGGGATTGTGGCTCAGTGGTACAGAGCTTGCTTAGCACATGTAAGGCCCTGGGTTTGATCCTCAGCACCACATAAAAATAAATAAATAAAGGTACTGTATGCAATTACAACTAAAAAATAAATATTTTTAAAACAAACAAGTTTCAGTTTGTGCAGGACAAAACAATGTGGGTGTGGAGGCAGAAGGATTTGCCTCCAGACTGGCAGGGTGCAGGCAGAGTAGGTATTGGCCTCTGAAGGCAAGCTTTCTGGAGAGGGACCATCCTCAGTGGTGCAGCCCCACCTGTGAGTCAGGATAGGAAGTCAGGCTGAGAAGTCCAGGCCCCTTCCTGAGCTTGTGCCCCAAGGACTGCAGTGTGAGAGGCCTGCAGGGAGGCAGGCACCTCCTGTTGACTTATAGAGTCTGAAGACCAAAGACAGGTCTTGTGCTGAGCCTCCAGGCCTCTGCCTGCACAGTGGTCTCCACCCAGAGCTTATGATGGAAACACAGGAGTAGTGTGAACACCAAGCAGGCTCCCCAAGGTTCCCAGCAGACTTCCAATCATGAACAAGAACCTCTCTGGCTGAATGCTGCCCTCAAGAAGTACATGTGAGCAAACTCCGGCCCCAGGCACCATCTGCTGAGATGGCAAAGTAGCTTGCACAGGCTGCCTCCTAGCAGAGCCACCAAATGCACACATGGCACAAGGCACATTCCACCACAGGGCAGACCAGGCTGTGCTGGCAGCTCGCATTTCTGCTCGCAAGTGCCCACAGAGGGGTTCTGTCTCAGCCCAAGTAAACACAAAAGTTTCGGGGATGGTTTTGTTTTTTCTTGAAATGTTTTTGTGCCTCCCACTTTCCTTAAAGGACCATTTCCACTGTACTCATATGTGAAGTCTTGAGACAAGAAGCCAGGTTTACTGTTGGGTCAGTACAGAAAAAGAAAATAAAACCAGTTTTCTGTTGTTTAACCAGAGGGATCCCATCATACCCATGATGATAGTAGAGGTGCTACCCCACAGAATGGGGCATGCTGCACCTACAAAGGAGTGAGAGACATCGAAGATACCCACCGCATGGCAGTGAGTAAGAGCACTTCTGCAGGTTATGGGTTTGTTCAGAAGCAGAATCCTAACTTTTCTCAACAGCAAGGCTTCCCAAAGGTATCCCAGCAGGGCAGGACCTCGAGCACAGATGGACTGGTCAGATGACTGCAAAAGGTGGGCAGTGGACTCCTCTGGCCAGAAGCACCTCCATACATCAGGCTCCAAGACCTGCTCTCAATACCATGAATACAAGCTATAATGGGTTTCTGTCACCTTGGCAGTGGTGAGAACAAGCAGTACTTCATGGAGCCCACAGGAGCAGTCACAGGATGACAAGCACTATTCCAAAGTAGTGAGGATGATAACTAATTTTGGAAAAAACTAGATGGTTATGAATCAAGTCCACAGAAAAAGTTGTTAAATTCCTGAGAAATGATTAGTCCATCCTTTGGATAAAATAGGTGGCAAAGGTGCATAAGACACATTGTGTGTATGTGTTGTCCCTGCAAGTTCCCAGAGAGCATGAGCAAAGACTGTCAGGATGTTCTCCAAACCAAGCCAAAAGTGGCTATGCCAGAATCATTAGCATTTTTATACTAAAATATGATATTAAGAAAAACCATTATAGGGTTGGGGTTGTAGCTCAGTGGCAAAGTACTTGCCTGGCATGTGTGAGGCCCTGGGTTCAATTCTTTGCACCTTATACAAATATATAAAATAAAGGTCCATCAACAACTAAAAAAAGAAAATAAAAGAAAAGCCATCTCCCTGCTTTCTTCCTAAGGAACATGGCCAAGTGTAGAGAGAAAGACTAATGACTCTGAGGTAGAATACTTGTGAGACTTTCCTTAATTTAAAAATTTCCCTCTTACAGATTTTGGAGTCAAGTTATAAAAAATATCAGTGTTAGGCCTCTGCAGAAGGCTGATTTAGATACTAAAAGAAAATACTGTTCTAAGTATGGCAGCTTAGTGTGCATTTGCAAACACTCCCTAAAATGTCATTATGTTGTAGTAGGATTTAAAATATTGAATCATGCAGTGACCTTTCCTTAGAAGGAAGAGGTTTAACCCTGAAGCAAAATTATTGAGAGTTGCCAATATCAATTTAGAGCTCTTTATACTCTAGCAAATATAGAATTATTTTTCTCAGATTATGTGGTTCCCAAATTAATGACATCAGGGTAATTTAAAATTGCACATTCTGCCTCCATATTATATTGGTTAAGCCTGGATTTCTGCTTCAGTGTCTTCCTTTCCCACAGAGCCATTCAAGGCTCAGTACCCCCAATACAATTCTATGGCAAGGCTTTGAGCTCAGTGAAGCTAGGTACAGAGGACTCAGAACAAACGGACAAGCAAATTAATATTTAAAATACAGTAAGCTCATCTAACTGCAGACTCCCTGTTGACTTACAAGTTGATCAGCAAGTCCCAGAAATTAGAGGCTAACTGAGCTCATGCAGAAAGGCTGTGCTTCTTTGCTTTTCTAAGCCTGTGCACAGAGCTGAGATTCAGATGTGGCTGGAGTGAAAACAAATTCAAATTTCCAAAAGGAGAAAGAGAATTAAAAACAGAGACAAGAAAAGCTCCTCAAACAATGACATTGGTGGTGACAGTGACTCTCCCTTAGCAGCCTGGAGTGTTTAATATATTAAAATGGTTCATCTTCTTGCAGTGGACTTTTAATAACTCTACAGGTGAGAATCTGTGCGTCATATTTATTCATGTTGTCACTTCCCCTCAATGTATCTACACATCCTGATGTGCTTGTCTGGTAAACTTTATGGCCTGAGTGCACACAGCCCCAAGAGCCTTGTTATTACCTTCATAAATAACCTGGTGCTCCTGCTCCCGCTAATCCCTCATGCCTTCCTGTGCCCTGCCACAGCTAATAAGTGCTTTGCCATGATCACTGATTCATATGCATGGGCACCTGTTCCCTTCATTCAACTTGCCCTGCTAAAGTAACACTACAGAGACAAATGTGATTTTGACTGGATCTTGTCAAGGAATAAGGAAACCGATCTGGAAAATTCCCCTTAGGAGCCAATTTATACAGACAACCAATTTTAACAACTGGGATTAATCTCTTCTTTCTTCCTTCCTTAGCCATAATACTTGGAAATAAATACAAATCATATTGAGTATTATGTTAACACATTATTGCTTTAAAATGGTCTAATATTCATGCAAATATCTACAATGAGTGAGTTGTGAGAAACTGCCAATATTATATATTTCCAAAAGTTTAAAAATACACATTTATCCCCAATACTAACTTTTATAGTCTAAGTTTGATTATGCAATATTAATCTTTTATATTAGGATAATAGATATTTTAATTCTACAATTATTTTAATGCTTAGATTTCAAATGTAATTACATCATTGGTGTCATTGTGTGCACCAACATATGTACAAGTTGCATGCCTGTCCTAGTACTTAGACCTGAAGGACTGAAAAACTCTGTTGTCCTAGGTACAGGCATTGAGTGAGCCCATTAGAAACCCTTCAGTCCAAATCTTAACACTGAAAGCATGCTATTTTTAAAGGAAATGCTGTAGTGTAATATATTAGCATTTCTTCATAAAATCATTACATGGAACATGCACAAAGTGGCATGTCAGAATCAAACTTAATAACTTAGTGACTGTAGCAGTTTTAGGTTGGGACTGTATTTCAAAATTCATGAAAAACCTCTAGCAATGCTACTTCAGTACTATGGTCCCATTATCCTGAATTTGGGGCTGTGTGTGCCCATGCAATACAGAGATACCTAGGTTCCACCCTGCCACTGGCATTGTGAAAGTTTGCCCACATTCCAATGTTGAACTATTATTTGTAACTGTTGCAATATAAAATAAATTAATCAAAATGCAGGATGTATAATCTAGATATGACAACATTCCTGGTTATAACTTTTAAAATTATGTACTAAATATTTATTATTTCTCCCAACAAATTACAGCCATCTTTGCAGAAGGCATAGAAAGTAATAATTTTCTAAACTAAGTATTTTTTCTATTAGTTTCCTTTTTTGATGGAGTTTTTAGTATCATATGGCATTTCTGGCTTTAATGAGGATTCAGCATATTTAAAATCAAATTTTATTTTTAACTATTTTACAAAACTCTCTTTACAGATCACATAGTGTTTGAAGTTTCAAGCATATCCAAATATCTATCATATATAATTTAGGCTGTTAGTTGTGTTTATTATACATGAACTCTGTCTCCAGACTTTGCATTAACTGTACCCCCTGCCTCAAATACTTTTTTTGGTTTCTGAGACTTTCTTATCTCCTCTCCTCAAGAAACTGGGTTAAATATCCTTTATGAGAATTACACTGCTCTGTAACTATATTTTATGCTTGCTTTCTCACTATATCTAGTCTCTTTGAGGACAAGACATTAGTATGTTCATGATTATTATCTTTGCTACTTGGCGTGAAGCTTGGCACATCATAGGTATTAAATAAGTATTTGTGGAAGAAATGGATAAAAATACCAGAAAAAAATGTTACTTAGTTTCATATTTCTTCCAAATTTAAAAGCAATTATAAATCCCATATGTAAAAATATCCACTTGTTATCTTGATGAACGCTATACTTCTTTATATAAGTGAAAAGTTTCTATTATTTGGTTATATTTTGAATTTGGGACTAGCAAAATTGGTTCTTTAGTGAGAGATCTCTAGTTTCCCTTGAAGAAAAAAATTGTAGATTATCTATTCAGACAACATGTAATTAGCATCCCATGTTATTCATTAATATAAATTTCTGAAATAGCTGGACTTACTTTTTTAAAGACTCAGAGTTTTGTGTACACTAGTTGTAGAGCTTTGAACGTGAGTGGGAAGTATGGTCCTGTGCTCCCTGCCCATGTAAGTAAACATACAATGTAAAGATTACATTAGTTAAATGTTTCTTCTGTTGTATTGCTATTTACCACCTACCAGAAACTCTGGTTATTTTGGAACCCAATAAGTATAAGTTCAATAAATTCCTGGGAGAAGCAATACTAGAGTGCAGATCTTTAATCAGCATGTGCCCTGTGAGTGAGTAGTTAAACACATTCACGAAAAATTTAATAGATGGAAGTTACTATCTACATGTCATATGCTTTCTGAAAATTAGTAAAAATGTCCTAATGGGGGTTAGTTTACATAATGTGTCAATCTTTCAGATAAAGTATATGTCTAAGATTAATCCATATACATTCAATAAATTTTTCAAATTTAATCTAGCAAAAGGAATTGAGAAAGATAGTGTTTGTGTGGCCTCTAAGAAGATTTTGATTCTAGAAGACATAAAGTAAAACCTCTAAAGGTCAATAATCATGAGGCTTAGTTCAGGGAATTATATTTTAGGATTTTACAGGAGTTCCTCTTCTACCAGACCCCAGCCCCAAACTCAGAGAACAACCTCTTTTGTTCTCTCCACAGTTCCTTCTTTTAATGCCTCTAGCAAAAACATTTTATACTAACACAAAAATATTTTCCTCCTTTAGCAAGGAGCTAAACCAAGGAATCATGTCATCCACTACTGCCACTAGATTGACAGAGTGTCAGATGGTGAGTGCAGTCTTTACCTGGCACCTGAGCTCCAGGTGGCCTTTGCACACTGGTCCTCCGTGCTGCTCCAATATCCTGAGATCATGTGGTCCATCATCTCTTGGTTGTGTTCAGGTAGCCACTGTCCTTAGGTTCTCCAGTCCCTGCTCCAAGCCACACCTCTTTTCATGGCCCATCTTCCCAGGAATGCTCCTACCACCTTTGCAAACCAATGAAGAACTCAGGATCCAGGATGGTACCAACTTGCCCCTAGGTGCACACTCCCAGCTCCCATAGTTCTCCGACAACAGGCACTTGTGGCCCCATGTCATATGCTGCCTCTGGGCAGTGGCTGCAGCATCTGCCCAAATGGAAGCACTCAGGGCTGGGAAGAGCCACTTCCTATGCCCCTGATTTCCCTGCATGCTCTGGCCATTTCTGTTCACACCTTTACCCCACACTCTGCCCTCTGCCTTTTTTTCCATTTCTCTATTCTGTGTCCTTTATTTCATATTCCCATTTTCTTGGGCTGCCAACTCCCAAGATGCAAACATAGTTGCAACAAGGTGCCAGGCTGAGTGACGGGGTGCAACAAGGGAAGGGTAATATACACACACCACAAAAGCACACAATCATAGCCTTACTCATTCCCACAAACTTATGCATCACACAAATACAGACACACAAAAACAGTTCATGCACACAGATAAGCAAACACACAATACCTAGGTATACAGTTGGACGTCTCCAAACAGATGCACATTCATTCTCATATATGCATACTCCAGGCACATGTCCTCATGCACACACAGCCATATTTGTTTACCCACACTCACAGTCCAGACATGCAAAGTCTCTCTTTAGTCTCCACAACTATAAACATTCCCAACCTCTACAGGGACCTGGAATGTGGCTACCTATGAATCCAGAGGCAGGCTAAGCTCCAGTCTGGCCCAAGGGAGAGTGAAAAGGCAGTGGGACAACAGAAACCTGTTATCTTCCTGTCATAGAAAGCAAGGTGTGAGGAGAACCTACATGCCAAAGAAGCAGTCCACACACTCTGACCTGGAACCCTTAGTAAGGGGCCTCCTGGCTCCTAGAGTTGTCCCCCAGGAGTAAGAATGTTGGGGTTTGGAAGGAAGTCTTTATGGTCACAACTGAACCTCTCCCCTTTGTTGAAGGCTGGGCTACCTTAGGCATCCCCTTTCCACATCAACAATCTCCCACACTAGGCCTATCCACAGGATCTTGTCTTTCCTTTAAGATCTCCTCACTGATACCTGTACCTCCACAAAATGGGGTTTCACTCAGACACCTCGAGGTAATGTCCCCCTCTGAAGGATCCTCATGCTGCATCCGCCCCTGCAGAAAGCTTAAAGACACCAAAGGTACCCTTACCTCCAGTCCAAGACCCCCAAATTAACAGGCCACACTTCCTGCATTGCAGATGAAGATGCCCATCCTAGGTGAGCCCACCTCTAATGTGGCAACTCCTGTCGCCAAAGAGTACCTCTCCAGAAGCTGCTATCCTCAAACCCAAGGCGCTTGCACCCTCCCTGTGGGGCTCCCAGCACCTACCTCCTTTGGCTTGGGTCCCATAGATGGCGGCTCTCAACTCTGGTGGCAGCAGATCCCGTATCCCAGCTGCAACATCATTGGCTCCTACACTCCAGCAGCTCCGGGGCTCTATCGGCAGTGTTGGTGGCTCCTGAGTTCTGGAGGCCATCACCTCTGTAGCGTTAGATTCCGCGCTCTTGTGGCAGTGTCACTGGCTCCTGTACTCCAGCGGCTCCCACTCTCCCTGGGCGGCAGCAGCGTTGGTTCCTGCACTCCAGAGGCTCCCGTGAACCGGCTGCTTTCATGCTCTGGTGTGGCTTCCTCTGCGGAAGCAGTGGCTCCTCCTCCCATGATTTGGGGGCGGCTTTGGCTCCTGCGCTTTAGCTAAGTCAAGGGCTCCTGCACTCCAGCCACTCCGGTGGTCCGGCAGGGCCAGGGGCTCCCATGCTCTGGCGGCAGCATTGGCTCTGTCACTGCAGCGGTTCCTACACCTCCAGCTGGCTTCAAAGCTCTAGCTGAAGCAGCGGCTTTGTCTCCTGCGCTTTGGAGGCGCCATTAGTTCTTGCGCTCCGCAGCTTCCTGGCAGAGGCGAGGCGGTGGCAGCTCCACCTCCTCCTCTCAAGTTCTGGAGGTCTCCTGGTCTGGTGGACTTGCTAATGGACAAGCGCAAGTGCTCTGCCCTCACACAGGGGGCTGGTGGCAGGAGCAATTCCTAAATTTGGACCAATAGGGTTGCTACTTTTTCCAAATCCTTAGTAGCATAAATGTGAACCAAAGGGGTTGACCCAAGAGGTATATAAATGCCTAGCTGAGAGCCCTCCCTTGGAGAGTTATGTGGGCTGCTGGGAGTAGGTTGCATTGTCTGAATTCAGAAGCCCGGAACCCTGTGATAAGTGTCTGTGGTTGGCTGCAACATCGGTGGGCAGAGTCTCCCATCAAGCTACTTGGCCCAGAGGCCTGCCACTTACTAGAAACCCACCCACCAAGACAAGCAGAAAACTCAACTTTCACTACTGGGAGCTCTTAGCGAAGTATGGGTTCTTATCCATATAAATCAATATAAATGAGGATATAGTTTATTTTCGTATAATTTCACACGTTAATTGTTCAAAGTAAAAAAATTGGTTTAAAAATTAGACATATTTAACTAATTAAAACAAATTTAAATTAAAAAAAAGTAGACACAGGCGATATATGGGGACACATTTCTATAATCCCAGTTATTAGGAGGCTGAGGAAGGAGTATTGCAAGTTCAAGTTCAAGGTCAGGGAATTTTAGGTAGACCCTACTTCAAAAAAATTTTTTAGACCTTTATTTTGTTATTTAGTTTTATGTGGTACTGAGCTAGTGGCTCACATGTGCGAAGCAAGAGCTTTATCTATCTAGCTGAGTCACAACCCCAGGCTGGATGTGAAGCTCAGTGGTAGAAGGCTTGCCCAGCATGTGTGAGACCCTGGATTCAATTCCCAGCCCTGGGAAAGTGAGAGGTGTGCAGGCACATGCACACACACGTATGCACAGGAATAGAAATGCAAGAAATAAGTGTATGGTATAATCATAGATGTGGAAGAGTTTACGGTTTTATAAATTTGTAACCTTTAATAAGAGTAAAACTAGAAGAAAGTTATGGTCAGCATTAAAAATTGTATGGAATGACAAAACTTTTGAATCAATTCAGAAACATTGGCATTCTTGCCAACATAAAATGCCAGTTATATGGCTTTCCACATAGGGTCACACTACCCTGCTTATCTTGACATTGATATATCTCATTTTCTGTGGCTCTCCACCAATAGCCCAGCAACATTGAGAGTTCTAATATGAATATAACACAAGTTCTTATATATTTCATTTGCTTTGTGTTATATGCCAGTATAGAAACCAATTCCCAGCTCTATGTACATTACACAATATATGAGTTGTGCCCTCAGAGAATAACAGAGTCCATGCAGAAACTAGTACCAATGCACCTAATGTCACCAATAGGAACCATGTTTTGTGGCTTTTCACATAGGTCCAAGCAATCCTGTAAATCCTGACATTGTATAATTTCAGTTTCATGTGAATTCCATGTAAACCACAAATATTTTCCCTTATCCTGTAGGAACACTCCATTCTCGTCATATAATAACCCTGCTTCAACGACTCGATCAATGCATCCTGACTGGAATGCCTACTATATTCTTCATCCTCCTCAATGCCACAGTTTCCGACAGCTCTTGATTGCAGGTATGCTGACTTTAATCCCTGACACCTATCCTTATTCATCCTCTCCAGAGGCCTTTATGGTTTCTTTTCCCTTTCAGTGGAATGTCTTTCATGACCCTCTTTTCCAAAACTTCTTCCTCATCTATGAAATCTTAATTTGATTGTGATATTTCTGATAAGTTTTTTGACTCTCTTGACATTATTTATACTATTCTGTAATTGACACTGAGTCTTATTATAAGTATAACTTGACCATTATTTGTGTCTTTTACAATTAATATCTATTTCCTACATTAGAATAAAACTTCACTAAGGGACTCTTTGTCTAGGCTTTAACTGTGGGTGTCAGACATTAACATCAATTTTAATATGTGGCATCATATCCAAAGCATCTGGCAATGTCGGCCATGTACTAATAACATTCTTTATAGTCATCTGGCCAATTAAATTAATTATTATATGATTTAGGATAATAAAATATGAAGTGTGATATAGTAATTTGGGGTTATTTAAATACTATATTTATGAAGAAACTTATAACATTTAATGTCATAATTAGAATACTATATGATGTTTGAAGTACAGTCAGTCCTGAATACCTGTGTGATATGTAGGAGTAGATTCAATCAATTATGTGTTTTAAGACATCTGGAAATAAATGGAATCTTAACTATACATGTACACACATTTATTCTTGACACTAGTTCCTAAACAATATTGAAAAAATATATTTTGTTGAGATATTATATGTAAAAATGACTGAAAGTATACAGGAAGATATGCAATAAATAATACAAACATATAACACTACTGTATATAATAGATTTGAAACCCAGCAGATTTTAGTATGTGTGTGTGTTTGGGGTGGGGCTTAGAATCACTCTCCCATGAATACAGAGGGACAACTGTAAACTACAAGACAAGGAAAGGTGGCTGTTTTTCCATCATAAAAACCATTGTTTGCATTAATTGAAAATAGAATAAACAGAATTGTATATCATTTACTTATTTAGGATGCTTATGCTAAAAGAGGGCTTTTTCAACCATGATCCTCAAATATTAATTAAGGTCACGATTTGACCCAGCAAAAACTTAATTGAAAAAATGTACCATAAATGTATTCGTATCTATAATCTGTTCAATACCCTGATTTTCATAATTTATGTCTTTTTGTACCTCTTTACATTTTTGCTTAAAAGCTTATTTTCTAAAATCCCTATTAGTAAACTTTATTTACATTAATATCCAAAATTTCAACAAAAATGTCTTCTCTTTGTCAATTTTCTCTTTGAATCTAGTTCCAAAATTTTAGAAGTCCACTCTCCTGCCTCTCCTCCCCCTCCTACTCCTCTTCATTTTTTAGAAATTATTGTGCTGTACTCTCTTATTGAAGATAAATACTTAGTAAAAGATGAGGCTTTAAAAATGTTTTGAACAACTAATAATAATAATAATAATAAAATGTAAAAAACATAAAAATAAAATGAAAACATGACTAAAGATTTTTTTAAATCATTTCAAGAACACTGAATAGTGGTAGTAGCTCTGAATACATATTTTATGCATTTTCACATATTTTAGGCTTTCACAAATATTCATGAGTTAGGATCACAATCAGAAATCAGATATTGAAGACTAGTACTGTCTTTGAAAGGAATTTGTGCAGAAACATGAACGAAGAAGAAGCTTGTCTTTGCTGGATAACAAAAAAAGCCATACTCTAGCTTTATTCCCATCTCTTGTTATTTAATATAAAATGATTGTTTTAAAACTTCTAGGTAATATGCTTGAATGATTAGATTTAGATGTAATTCTAATTAGATTGAATTCCTTATTAAAAATAAAGAAAACTGCCATGATTCTAGAGATTGAGTTAAAGGAAAGCACAATTGGAAATTAATTACATACTTTTTCGAACTTTTATCATTCAGTAAGGGCATCCAAAGGGATAGCTTTCAAACACTATTACAGCTCTGGATCCAATAGTCAACACATCCCTGCTATTGTTTCTCAAAAACCTTGATTTACTCATAATAAATTCATTAGTATAATACGGAGAAAACTATCAGGAACTCCAGGAGGCTTCACATCACATGCTTTTGCTTCTGTGGTGAACTCAGATGGTGTCAGCACTCAGAGTACTGTAACCCTGGCTGCATCTTCAAGAAAACCTGATGCCTTAGCCAGGCTGGAGGGAGAGTGTGAAGCTGCTTTGTCACCATTGAGGACAAGCACTCTAACCTCTAAGTCCTGCTTAACTACAGTGATGAATGTTTTTCTTTCTTTTACCAGGCACTCACAAGAATTAAGTAACTTTTATTATTCCAATTTTGTTTTGCTTTTTAAAAGCATCTTGAAATCCTGATAGAGTTGCCATAATTTTGATCCTATAAATTTGTGATTGTGTTGAATTATTTAACTTGAATCATGATTTCTAAATTCAAGCCTTTAATAAAAAGAAAGATAACTGATAACACAATATTTAATCAATGATTTAATTATCATATTGGAAATTAAAATTACACACAGTTTAAAATACTACAAAACATAAAATTAAAAAAAAATGACCAAATAACACTTTATATTACTAGGAAAATATTTCACTTTCAAGGTCAACATTTAAAGTTGCCACATATTTTTTTCCATTAAAATATTTTTAAAAATTTAATTAATAAGAAATGCATGATATATTTAGTGTAATATATAGTATTTCTGCTCTATATATTGTAAATACATGTAATAAAAAGAAAAATAAGTGCAAAGAAAAATTTACGGGTTTAGAAAATCTAAATGGAAAATCAAAATATTTTTCTTTAAATGGGCATATTGAAAGATACTGGCTTGCCACTGACAAAATTAGATGTTAAAATTGACATTTATCTTTAAGGAAAAGGAAATAATGGGAATTTGATTGCTCATTGCATTTTATTAAGCAGAAAGAATTTAATCTCTATTTCACTTTACTATATATCAAGCACTTTGTAAGAGACTATAATTAGAAATTCATTGTATCAATTAATCTTCAAATAACCTTATATTACTATTACTGCATCAATTTACATCTGAGGAAATTGTCAAATTTGCAAAATAATTTTCAAGAGTCTCATGTTAAGATATACAAATAAAAATTGAAGCAATGTTGCAATTTTAAATTAAATTCAACTATTGATTGTCAGAAGTACATTTTACCCTAACCATTGCAAAGTGTGAGACATTTTTATAGAATTGTGACATCATTTTAATATTTCTATCATGATGCATTACACACATGAGATATCTCATCATCCATCATTATGTTCATTTAATTTGAATTATATTTTGTTTTACCCACAAATAGCTCTCTGCTCTCTCATGCCAGAGTTAGACTGTTTGGGAGACACGGAGATGGAGTGACAGAAAATAGCACCTGGAGCTTCCCCCAGCAAAGGTGGAAGAAAAGCTTTTTACATGAGACCTTCAGGCCCAGGCCCTGAAAGTAAGGAGAAAAAGCTTCACTTAGAGGTAGCCTTGGGAGGGTTTAGGCAGGAGGGGTGGAAAATACCATCTTAGTGGAAAATAAGATAGTAGGCAGGGTGTGGTCTTGAGCCAGGAAGTAGAGGGGGTGATCTAATAAGGCAGGCCTGCCATGAGGAATAAAAGGGAATGGACAGGGAGAAGGTCAGACTTTGTACAATGAATCTGTCTTTGGGGATTAGTAGAGTGGGCAGGCCAAGATTGTGGGGTTGGATGTCCAATACAAAGGATATGATATCACATAGACAGAATTAGGGGGTCCTGGATGCCCAGTGGAGTGCAGCTGTGTACAGGAGTGATGTGGAGCTGCTAGCAGGAAGTAGCCCAGGGAGTTGAAGACCCTCTTCTTGTCTGTATAGGTCCCACATATGGCAGGGAGTTGGTCAGCATTCACTGAGGTATTGACTGAAGGGCCAGAGAGCACCCCTGGGAATGAGGTAGGCTATATGAATGAGACTAAATCAGCTCTTAACACCCCTGTATCCCAGATCAGCCCAGGTCCATGTATCAGAATGCTGAATGGGACTCACTGTGTGCCAGGCCCAACTGGGCTGACCTGGGAACTCTGGTTTCCGTCCACTCAGCAATTCCCCAAGGCTGCTTAGGAAGGTCTACCAATAGCGCCTGCCTCCTGGCCCCACTACCTGTGTCTGGCTACCCTAAGGAGGGTCATCAGGGGCCATGGGAAGCCTCCATCAGAACAAGGCATCAGACTGCCATCAAACAAGGCAAGTCAGTGCCACCATCATTTCAGTCTCTATCCTCCCACACCAGGGCAAGGATATGGACTCCACCCAGAGATAGGGAAGACTATTAGACTTAGCTGGTAAGGCTGGAAACTATGTGAAAAGGGTAGGCAAGAAGGGGCCCTGAAACAACCTCTGCAGAGATGGCCATCCTTAGAGCTGAGAACTTGCTGGGGTATGCATATGAGAGGGGAGACGCATCTCTAGAGTCCAGCTGCCTGCCTGTGGCCAGTATAAAAGGCTAATGCAGGTTTGAATAAATAAATTATAGTGCATTTTCTGGAAGGGATTCCACACACACTAGTAAAGCATGATGAATAAGAATAGTTTCAAATGTGCAAAATGTTTAAAATATAGTGACAAAAGAAGAAACTTCAGCACAAAACACACAGTGTAGTGGGACCCAGACAGACCCACATACTCCAGAGATGGTGTAGAGAGATGCAGAGGTGTGGGACTGTGTGCCCACCCTGCTGGCTGGGCTTCCAGTGCTGGCTCTGTGACTGCCTGTCCTTTAAAGCACTTAACCCAAGGTGAGGATCACTTTCCTTCATTTGTCTGGTTCAGAGTTGGTCTGAAGGCCAGAAATGAATGGAAAAATGAGTAGATGGTGGTGAGTAAATGCAAACATCTAGAATTTGGTCACAAAGAGGATGCTAGTGACCTTTATCAGGGTGTACGTGCAGCTAGCTACAGGGCAAGGACACTAAAAGGTGCAGAGACTGGCCCCTGAGAGAATTCTCATGGGGCTGGAGAGGAGATAACAGTGCACGGTTCTTAGGACTTATACCATGGGTGGCTACAAAAGGTTGGGCAGACTTGCTTGAGGGTCAGAGGTCAGGGCCCACCAGGCTAGGTACCTAGAAGCATGAACTTCACTGACCAGGCACAAACAAATACCTAGGGCCCTCAGTAACCCTATGACAGGGTTGGAGTAGGTATCACTTGCTCATATACTCCCTCCACTACACACACACAGACACACACACACACTCATATTCTCTCTCTCTCTCTCTCTCTCTCTCTCTCTCTCTCTCTCTCTCTCTCTCTCTCTCTCTCTCTCTCTCTCTCTCTCTCTCTCTCTCTCTCTCTCTCTCTCTCTCTCCCTCTCTCAATGTCTTCCTCCTCCTGACCCTTCTTCTGGATGCACAGACTGAGAACCCCTGAGGAGAAATTCTAGACCACAGGCCCAGGACTGCACAAGGGCTCATTCTGCCTCTCTACTATCCTGGCTTTGCCCGCTGGACCCCTCTTGGTGCTGTAGTGGCTGCCATAGGCATCCATGCCACAAAGCCAGAATTTCAAGCCAGGGTAGGAGCAAGGGGTGGGGGAGATTCTCAGGATTGGGCAGCAGAGGGAGGGTGAGTCCAGGGCCTGAACAGTTTGGGAAGGCTTGGTTCCACAAGCCCTGACCCTCACAGACAGCTTATCACTTGCATCAAACAAGGGCAATAAACTGTGCCCCTCTCTTCTGAGTGGACTCCTGGAATCCCCTCATCCTCTTTGCCCAACTCATCTTCTACCCAAACATATTCACGACCCCCATTCCTGATAATAAGTCTGTCCACAGAATTCAGGGCACACCAATGCCATTGGCTTCCCAAACTCTTAAATTCAGAGCCCACTTCAATTCCTTATCCAATGGTAGGTGTGGGTACAAAAGAGAAATAGGAGCAAGATAAAGAGAAAACTGCTACACAAAAGGCCTGCCAAGAACTTCAGACACTTGCCAACAATGAGCTCCTAACTCCCAGGGAACCAGTGTGTCCAAGGAAATAGGTGCTCATAATTTCTAAGACATTGCTTGAGTTAAATGAGACAGAGCATCTTGTACCACAGTTAGAGGTGGAAAAATGTTTTATCAAGGCTTCAGCACTGAGGGGACTTGGGTTCTGATGTACACATAGGTGACCAATTTGTGGCCCGAGAACATAGTGATTCTTTAAAGTGTGTGGCACAGAAGGTCACCTGCCATCTTCCTTTGGTGACAGGGAAGTCATTATTTATTGGGAATATTTCATTCAATTGTGGATATTAGCAGTAAAACTAGGTCCTGTATTGAGACTTTCTCTGTGAGGCAGTGACTAGCAGGGTTAGAGATCCAGCCACTCTGTAACCATGAATGAATGGTGAGTCTGTGGCCCAGCATGAGCCGGTAGGGTGGGGCTCAGCTTTGATCCTAATTCCCTAGGGATTAGGGCAGACTTCTCCTCAATTCCTCTCCCTTTCTATTTCTGTCCATCCCCAATCTGGTTATTTCTGGGCCTAGCCCAGGCTTATCCCTGCCCACATCCCTGGTCTTCCACAGTCCCTACTTGGTCTAGGATCACAGGTAAGGAACTATGATTTTAGTCATATCTCTGAGACATTTCCTTCCCATGACTCCCTGGGTCTACTTCTCTGTCACCAAACTGCCCTTGGAGGAAGATTTTATGAGGATCTTCAGTCTATGATGGAGACACCATGGCCCAGAGTCTCTGGGTGATTTGTCTGTCAGAAGTAGATCACTGGGCTGTCATCTCCATACTCATACCAGTATCAGCACATCTCCATGGACTCCTGGACTCCATGCCATCCCTTCCCACCTCAAGCCCAGAATCTCTGGTCACGTCCTCTCTCCACACTTCCCATGGCTCTGATGGCCTTCAAGTGGCTTCATCCAAGGATCCTCTCACTTTCCTCCTCTGTTGATCTTGACCCTGAACACTCCATGCCACTCTCACCATCTTGAAACTCTTCACCCTTCTGGGCCCCTCTCTTTGGTCCTCTATGCTGGTGCTGCCCTGTCACAACTATTGGGAACTGGCTCCTTGTGTACTCTGGGCCTGTTTCTTCTTTGTCTGCTCAATCTCTTAGCCTTGGTGGGGATTGATGGCTGCTGGAAACTGGTAATTTGGCTCTCCTTGTGGCAGCCCTGTGCCAGGATGGGCTTACCATTCTGAATCCCCACTGGAGGCAGGCACCCAGTGACAAGGGCTGTGTCTCCAGCAGCCTGTCCTCAGAGGTTCAGTTGGGTTCTGGACTGGACCTTATTGAGCCCTCCATGTTTGCTGTTTCACTGTAAAGTTGCTCCCAGTTCTGCTGCAGGTATGATCTCACCAGCCATGACCTGTCAACATAGTGACCTTGGCTGAGGGTTGCTTTCAGGGAAACTCTGAGCTGGTATCTGACATGTTTTATATCATGTGATCCAGACCACTTGGAGGCAGATGACACATGTCATGCAGTCAGGGAACAGACTCTGGCCACAGAGATTTTTGCTCAGGACTGCAGCAGGCAGGAGAGCTGGGTTTCAAACCCAGGTTTGTGGTTTCAGAGCTTCCAAGGCCCTGCCTGGACCACTATGTGCACTTGAGCACCAGTGCATACCTGGTGAGTTGCCCTCTAAGTCTCTGTAGATGGGCCTAGGGCTGTGCTGCATTGAGGTCACAGCAGGACCTCAGAGGGCATTGAGGTGGATGCGAGGGTCCTGCCATCCTATGATGTTTGGGTGTGGACCTTCCTGGTTCCCTGGGTTGGAGACCAGTGGATTCATAGTTCCAGCCCCCATGAGCCTGAGTGTGGCTGGGAGGTATGGACACTTCCTTGTGGCCCCCACCCTGGACCTGGAGCAGACTCATCAGCCTGAGTTGGAGGACTCTGAGCATCTGGGCCCCATCCCCTGATGAGCTTGGTCCTTCCCTGCTGCCTCAGGATGGCCTAGTGGAGCAGCAGTATGACCTCATGCTGGAGTACCTGCAGGGCCAGGCCCACAGTATTGCCTTCCCTGAATTGGCACTGCCTGCTGTCTTACAGGTGTGTACCCAATGGTTGGCTCCCTCCCCAAATCCCCTGGGGGCCTGCTTTATGATGGACTTCAATTATCTTTTAATGGACTCAGTGCCCTTTGTACACAGGGACTGAAAGGAGGTGTCTTTGTCCCAGCTTCACAGGGCTAGTAGCAGATCCTGATCCTTTATGGTCTCCACACAGGCACCTCCTTGTAGCTGGACCCCTTGGACCACAATGTGTGGTACTGGTCTTGGGGGTGTAGGAGATTATCAGTCACTCAGCAGGTTGGGACAGGTCTGGATGGCTCACCAAGGATCCTAGCATCATGTTGGTCCATTGAAAGGCTGTCTAAGCCTTCCAGGGACCAGACCAGCCACCTGCAGAAGTCTTTACACTGGGGTGGGCTGGTCCCTGACTGATTTCCTATGTGGTCCTGGGGCTGGGGTGGGGGTTTCTCTCTGCTTCTCCCATGAGAGTATGGCTCTCTGTCTGCTGTTCCCTGTCTCAGGCCTGTACCTCTCATGGGAGAGGGTCAGTGCTGCTGCTCACAACTGAGCTGCATCTGAGGCCCATCCAGACAGGTTGTGTGTGTGTGCATGCAAGGCTGCAGTCATATAGTTGTGCACACATGCATAGTCACTTGCTGTTCTTTGGCACTTTGCAGTGGCCTGGGTCCCAGATAGGAGTGCCTGGCAGTCAGGAAGCTTCTACTGCTGGATTCAAAGGTCTCAGGGATAGGGGACTAGAGTAGGGGTAAACAGGTATTTTCAATAAGTGTTCTTGGATTTATGGTTGCATGGTTTCTCAGTCTGGCTACTGGCCTTTGGCCACAGTACAAAAGCAGACACAGAAAGCTCATTGCATGTGAGGGAATGAGTGCAGCTGTTGCCAGGTTTATTTACACAGATGGGCAGGCTGGAGAGCAGCCTGATTTCATCTGTGGCCCACTGCCCACTTGTGTGCACTGGGCTCTGGACCTCCCTGGAGTTGCCATGAGGTTTTGATGGGCCCTGGACTTCCTGTCTGCCTGCTGGGTTGATTGCCCCCCACTTCTGCAGCTCAAGTCCTTCCTCTGGGAGTGCAAGGTGGCCAACTACTGCCAGCAGATGCGCCACTTGTTGGAAAAGGTGCAGGAGAATGCAGAGCACATCCGCAGTCACCACCAGAGGGTCTCTTTTGGTGTCTCTGACCAGCTTGCAGTGGTCAGTAGGGAACTGGTATCTGGAGTGGGGGTGGTGCTGCTTGAGGGCACTTGTCAGGGAATGGCTGGGTTTGAGGTTTTCCCATAGTGGGACATGACTCTGAACTGCCCCACCCCTAGGATGCTTGGGAGAAGCAGGCCCGAGAAGAGGGGACCCCACTTACCAGGTACTATAGCCACTGGCGGAAGCTGAGGGACTGCGAGATACAGCTGGAGATCAGTGGCAAAGAGCGGGTACATCTGGGGTGCCAAGGGAGCGGGTGGGTCAGCTAGATTCAGATCTTGCACATTGGCATGACTTTTAGGACCAGGCAGAGATTTGATGGGGATGACTTTGGTGGTGGTGTGGGTGGGGCATCGGAGGACTATGGCTGTTTGAGGAGGTGGTGATCCTATGGGGTGGTGTCAGGAGTTGTCACAACCAGGCATCTCCCAAGGGTAGGGGCCTTGGAGGGAATGGAGTGGCTACACATACTTGTCACACAGGCCAGCCTGTGGACCCCAGGAAGGCAGGTAGAAGAGGCAAGAAGGGCTTTAGCTTTTGACCCTGGGCATGGCTGTGGCTATGAGTTGGGGTGACTTGAGAGACTACTACTTGGAGTAGCATGCCACCAAGGTGCTGGCTGTCCTGGGAGAGATGCTACGGATGTGGGAGCAGAAAGGTTGTCAAGTAGCAAGTGGCCAAGCAGGGTGCTCCTGAGGGCTGCTGGAGGCTTATGAGGGAAATAGTGTTGGCCTCTCTGAACCCCATGCCCATGCCTACCTACTCCTCTGGTTTTGATTATTCCAGCTAGAAGATCTGAACTTCCCAGAGATCAAGCGGCGGAAGATAGAGGACAGGTAGGATGAGGACAGGAAGGAATTTAAAGACCTCTTTGACCTGGACAGTACTGAGCATGAGGAGACCACAGACTTTTGGGAGAGAGGTGGGGGCTGCCCCTGCTGAAGCATGTGCTCCTGGAGATGGGGAGGGTGTGGATGGATGTGGGACCTCACAGCCAGAGGGGTCCCCACCTCAGTGTTTTCTGTGCTGATTGCTAAGCATGCCTACTTCTAACTATTCTGTTTGGTCTTCCACCTGCAAGTGGAGAGAAGGGTGGTCCTCTTGCTTGTGGCTTACCCTCCTGTGGACCTCTGCTGGTGGTCGTTGGGTGGGGGGGCTCATCATGGACTCTTCTCGGTTCACAGAAACACCTGGGTCCCTGAGAACTCGGCAGGGGCTCAAAGCGGAAGAAGATGATAAGGACCACCAGGACTAGGAGGATAGCAGCAACTCAGAAGGTGAGTGGTTCTTGGGGCAAGGGATCTAGTCCTTAATCCCATCTGGCAACAGAGCCATGGGAGGGCAGCCCCAAGCCCAGCCCACTCCTCCCTGGGGTGCCCAGCCAGCTGCTCTGTTCTCATGGGCTCTAGCAGCCAGCTTATAGTGCACCAATAAATTAATTAATGCTGTGATTAATTAGTGATGATTAACCTCTAAGACTGGCTTCCTCCAGATAAGCAGAATTTATGTAGCCTTTTCTCTCCCTGCAAATGGAGGCCCAGACGCAGAGGCGGAGCTGGACCCTGGTGAGCTGTGGCAGCTGGCCCAGGGGCCCCAGGATGAGCTAGAGGATCTGCAGCTCTCGGAGGAGGACTAAGGGTCTCCTGCAGTGCCCCAAAGGCCCTGAGGCCAGTGTCTGTGCAGCAGGAGGGCAGTAGACAGTGGACAGGGCTTTATTGTCACAGCACGACAGACCAGATGAACCAAGAGCTGTGCTGACCTGGGCAGCAAGAGCCAGCCCTATGCAGGAGGCTGGTTCTGCTGCCAGGTCACAGCAGCCTGCTCCAGAGAGGTGGCTCCCTGGTTCCTCTACTCCTTTGTCTTTGATTTGTCTGTGGACCTCTGCATTCACCCCCAGAAAGTTTTTGAAAACTCATTCAGTCCTTTTAAGTCACATTTTTTCCTTTTAAAAATTCTTGGTGTTTCTGCATCCAAAACTGAAAGGGAGAAAGCTGTGGGGGAGGTACCACTGAATCCTGTGCTGGGACTGTTGGCAGCCTGCTGGCCAACTCAACACAGAGACTGGGTGGCATCTGGGGCCCCTGGGAGTATTGCTGCTGTTCCATTCTCTGGCTTGGGTGAGGCTTGGCTAGTGGGTGGGTGGCTCCCCCCATAGGGGGAGTTGGCTGTTGGTGGGGACAGGGGCTGCTCTCTGGAGGTAAGCTCCTCTTCAGGAGCCTGCAGGGTTGGCGGCTGCAGAGGCAGAGCCACAGGGAAGCTGGCCATGTAGAAAACTCGGCCCAGGCGCTTGGCCACCTATAAAGAAAAGCCTGGATGGGTGCCTGCCAAGGACATTGGGTGATTTCAAAGAGCCTTTATGCCCTCTGCCCACTGTCCATTCTTACCTGGGCCCGGATCTTGAGGGCGGGCCCCAGCTTCAGCCCCATAGTCGTCAGCAGGTGCTCCTCTGTCAGCAGGGGCAAGGTCAATTCCTTGTTCTCTGAATACCTAGAGCAGGGATAGGGTCAGGCCTATCAGTCCCGCCCAGCAAAGGCCCAGAGAGCAGCCAGGGAGAGTAAGCAGGCTGTGTAGCTTTCAGGGAGGGATCAAATGAAGGAATCCCCTTTTGCTTTGGGCAGGGGCTAGCATGAGGCAGCAGCAGGTGGGGCTGATGGGTGTAGGGAAGGGAGAGGAGGGCAAGTGACAGGCCCGCTGTGCGCCCAGGTCAGCTCTGCCTCACCAGAGCATACTCCCCACAGCCAGACAAGCCCCCAATGAAGCTGCAGACATCATCCACAGTCCACTTGCTGACGTCCTCAGGGGATGTGGCCGCCTCCCCTTCAGCGAAGAGTCCCCCCATGGTGCCTAGGTGTGAGTGGGTGTCACTAGGGCTTTGTTCCTCCCATCCCATACCCCCACCGGTCTGCTGACCTTTGCTTGCCTTAGTTGCTTACAGACATGCAATCCATGACTTAAGATTTTTCGACTGCGGAGGCCTTGCACCCCCTCCCCGTGCAAGACCTCCAAGGGTGGCTGGCCTGGGTCTCCACACCCACCTGTGTGGAAGTATGGGCTGACCGAGTAGGGGAAGCCCAGAGACAGAGGAGGGGGCAGGGTGGAACCCGAAAGAAACCCCTTTCCCTCAGTGCTGGTCCCTCCTAGGGCTTGACCTGGGGTGGAGCCCCGGCCCCCTGTCGGTGCTATCTCCAGGTCCTCTCCATCTGAGTCCTTGGAGGGCTCTCCTGAGACATCTTGAGCCCAGAGCCCAGATGCTGTTGTCTCCTTGGATTCGCTGGGCCAAACTGAGGCAGAACTAGGGCCCCCCTTCCGCGGTGCTCTGCCAGCAGGCTCCCTGAGGGAGGTTGGGGGCTCAGGACCAGAGACACCCTGTGAAGGCGAAGCGGCGCGGAGCTATGTTTCAGCACCAGCATGGCCCGGAGCCTCTGCAGCTCCTCTGTACTGTCTGGGGCATGCAGGGCCGCTTCAGGCGCCAGCAGCTGTGGCCGGTGTGTGTTCTCCAGCTCTTTCTGGGGAAGCAGCTCCGCGGACATCTCTAGCCTAGGCCAGGAGTAGTAGGATCAGCTTGAGGGCTAGTGCCACCCACCTCCCCTCCGGGCTTTGGCCGCACCTACCGGGCCAAGTTCTGTTTACGCAGGAGCTCCTGCTGCCGAGCAAGCATCTCTGCCTGGGCGGGGGGCAGGAAGCTGTACCCTGGGGAAAAGGGACAGACCAGGGCCAAGTGGTCAAATGGTGCTGGCCTGATGAATTGGCCCTCTGCACCACCTTGGTCCATCCTCAACATTAATGGGCGACCTTACAGGACCAGTTTCAATGAGCGTGCCCATAGGACATAAAAGACGTGCACACCTGCCTATTCCTTACCTGGAGTCTGGCACAGAGCCGATGGAACCCCCAAGAAAGGGGGCCTGAAATGGGAGCCCAGGGCGATGTGGGGGCACATTCTGGGGCGACAGCAAAGGGGGCGGCTGCGACAGCTCCCTGCGAAAGGCAGGACTGAGGGGAGTGCGTGGCTTGCCCGGCCCCCTCCGCGCCCCGGATTCCCGGAACCGCCTCCAAGCGCATCCCGGTCGCCGCTAATTGCTGGCCCTGCGGGCGGTCCATTTGCCGCTCCTTATGGCTCTGAGTCAAGCGCTGCCCCCGCTCTCGCCCCCTGGCGGCGCCAATTAATCTCGGAGGAGGCGCTGACCCGGAGGGCCGTGGCGACTGCAGCGGTAATTACTGCGCGCGGGGCCCTCCTCCCCACCGCCTCCCCGTAGCGGGCCCCGCGCTGCCAGGGGCACGAAGCGTAATTAGCCGCAATCCGGAGGCAGCGGCAGCTGCAGACGCCGAGCTCGGCGGTGGAGGGCGGGGGGTGCGCCAGACAGGAGACGGCCCGCTGCGGGGGGGCCCCATCCCTGAGCGCCTCCCTGCTCTCTACAGGTCGCCCCCTGTCCCTGCCCACCCGGGAAGCCATCTCCCCAGACCGCTAGTGTATCTGAACTGGCGAAGCGGGCTTCCCTTCTCCCCCAGTTCTAGTCCTCTGGCCGACCCCTCCCGACTTACTTTGGGCTGGGTTTCCAGACTTCCAGCCGCTCTGCCTTCTGCTTCCCCAACCTCATCCCCCCTCACTGTCCCAGGGGCACCTGGATTTTGCTGGATCCCAGTTGCTCAACAAAGAAACAAGAGTGACCCTTCACATTCCTGCCCAGGGTTCTTGGCACCCAGGTACATACTGCCCGGGGAAAGGTTTTCCTGGGCCTCTACCCAGCTCAGCTGGCCTCAGGAACTTTTTGCCCAACAGACCCTAAACCCAAAGCATGCAATACCCACATGACTGTGCAGCTGCAATCGGGGAGGAGTAAGTGGGTGGAAGGTGCAGGCTATGGGGCCTGCAGAAGTCAGATACCAAGCCCCAGTACCTCTCTGAGAAGGACAGGGCAACAGCTGGAGCTGGAGCAGTGTTCTCCCGGTGCTGAGCCAGACCCTGCTTCCGGTGCTGACCTGCTGTGGATGAGGGCAGGTGAACTTCCAGGCCACTGGGACTCCTCGAAGCTACAGCTGCTACCTCCTGCCAGATCCTCAGGAGATCTGGGGGGATGGGGGGGGTAGGGGATGGGCAACAGCAGCGACCCTTAGGCCCAGCCTTCCCTGGACTTCTCCCCTCATCCTAGTGAGCACAGGACACTGGCCCAGGGGAGCCCAGGAGAAAGGGAAACAGGGGCCCACTTCCACACCATCCCTGCTGTGTCAGCCCTGATGTCAGTCACTGGGCTCAGAGGAGCAGCCCCAGGGCAGGGGAGACAGGTTTGCAGGAGGACCTGGAAGGAATGTGAGGTGGGAGGAAAGCCCAGTGCTGGTACGCAAGGCTGTGGAACCTGAGGCTGGAGCCTTCAGGGGAGGGACTGTGCACAGATCCATGAGAGCATAGACCAGTTCCTGGAGGTCACTGTGACAAGTCTAGGAGTGGGTCTCCAGACTCCACCAGGTGACCGCCTCCTAGATGGGAGGCAGGAAACTGAACCTATACACGTGGCCACACCAGCATACGCCAACATCCGTCCACATCGGTCATCCAGCAGTGGTTGCATACAGTCAGCATCCAGCAAGACCACACCAGGCCCATGCATACGCATCCTTGCAGGCACACCGGCCACAATCTCTGGACGCGGGGACGTGCAGTGGTTTGATGCACTGTGCTCCTGCCCAGGGCCGGGCCTTCGAGTCCCCGCCACCCCCCTTTGCGTAGCTTTGCCGCTGATCCGCCGCCTCTGTTTATAAATTACTTACCCGAAAAGCGGAGGTGGGTCTGCCCTGGGCTGGGTGCCAGCCCGCAGAGCCTAGCTGGCACGGCTGCCCGCGTGGATCCCAGCGGGGCCCGCACCCCCGCCCTCCAGCCAGCGGTTGCAGCTATTTGCAGCCGGCTCCTAGGCTGGAGGGCAAGCATCGTGATTGACAGCAGCTCCCTGGCTGCCGCAACCACGCTCCCTCCCCCACATAGGCCTGCAGAGCAGGCCCCAGGCAGGGCAGGGAAAGCAATTAAAAGGGAAGATTTTTAAATTATTAACATTTGGTGAATTATTCAGACTCTTGGTGCCTTGTGCAAGGAGAGGAAATCCTGCCCCTTCCCGCACCCCATCCACCTCCTACCATAAAAGCCAAGTTCACCTAGCAGGAGCCTAGCCTGTGAGGCTAGAGTGCAGATGGACAGGTATCTGACTGCTCCCTGGGCTATGACCACAAGGGACAGAGCAGACCCAGTGAGTGGAGAGGGGCAAGAGCCTCATCCCAGCCTCCAGCTGGGCCTCTCTTGGCATCCAGGAGGCCATGGTGGCCAAACACAGCTGCCTCTTAGTCCTGTCTTTCTGGAAGGCTTGCCCCCCATGCAGGACAAAGATCTGGCACTATTTCAATGTGACCACAGGTCAGCGTCCACTGACTTATATTTGTGCACCAACTGCTGTGGGAGTCAGGAGAATGGGCACAGACCACAGGGTCTCCTGGATAGGGGGCAGGTAGGCTTACTCAAGCCCCTACCCCTTCCTCTCACCTGGGCTCACCCCTGAGTAAGCTGTGTGCATGCCTGGAGGGGATCCTGAGAATGTGATGAAAAGTGGGGACTTGGAACAAGACCTGGGGCAGCCAGGCCTCATCGCCTACCCACAAAGGGCTGGGGGTCACTGACAGATCCAATCCTGGTCTTGATGTCAGCAGCCAACACCCTCTTCTGGGGTGGAGAGGCAACTGAGAGTGTACACAGGTGGGGGGGCAGGTGGGGAGGGCACATACCATGGCTGGGGAGGCCCAGGTGGTAGAGACGCTGTGGTTCCTCGAAGCTGCCAGCCTCACTGAGAGCGGAAACTAGCCGGTGGTAGTGGTCCTCAGGAGCCATGCTGGATCGCAGCTCTGGCAGCAGCAGAGTCTCTGCGTTGGGGTAGCACATAGGGAGAGGATTTTCCTTGAAATACTACCCAGGCGGAGAGGCAAGTCGGGAAGGCACACCTCACCCTAAGCCTAAGACCTTCCACCCCTGCTACGAAACCCAAGTCCCTCCTCTGTGCACACCTGCCCCTTTTGGAAGGTCTAACAACACTTCCAAGCACTCAGTTACTGCTTCCTCCTCCAGTGACCTGTCCCTCCTCCCTGGGTTGGGCTCCCACCTCGAGGGTACTCAGACTCAGACTCGCTTCGGGCCTTCTTCTCTGAAGAGCAGTCACTGGTGAAGTGCGGGGAGCAGCCCAGTCTCTTGCCTAGCAAGCCACCTGCAGAGGGTGGAGTGAGCCACACCCAGTCTCAGGGACTGGAGGAGGAGGCAGGGAAGACTAGGTGGGGAAGATCCACCCCTGCCCCAGCTCAGTCTAGTGAGCCCCAGTCCCCTCCACTCAGGAGCATCCTGGGTGCTGGTGGGCAAGGCCTTGCTAGCCCTGGGTCCCAGGCTTCCACCTGGTGAGCCCAGCTGGCTGGAGGATATCATGACAGGTATGGAGCAAGGCAAGGAAACAGGGCAGCCCTGACCCTGGGCCCCAGGCTGCATTTGAATAGAAGTGATGGGTGCGACACGTGACTGTGACTGTGTCCCCACGGGCCTCTGGCTGCCCCTGACCAGCCAGTCCATTCCCATGTGTGCTCAGCTTCTCCTGGAGAACAGAACTACCTTCCCTTTCTGAGCAGGGGTGGGGTGGGCTGTGCAGGTGCTGGGGAGGAGAGTCAGTCAGGAAGGCACATGTCACTCCCCACACCAGGGGTGTGCTCAGGGGAGCCCTCTTCTCTGCACCAAAAGCCCAGACCCTCCTCTTTCCTGCACTCAGCCTTGGCAAGCACATACCTGCCCAGCCAGGCTCTGCGCTCCAAGGGTCACCCCTTGCTGAGAGCCATTACCAAGTAGGTATGACGCATTGTAATCCTTGCCAGTGTACCCCATGTTAAATGGACTTGCCTTGGAAATTTGCTGGGAACCTTGCTTGTGTGTTTGAGAAAGGTGACCCTGCTCAATCACCAGGGTGGATCCAGGATTAGGGTGTATTCCTGCAGAAAGTATCCCTGTCCTTGGGTTTAGGGCGTGACAATAGGAGTTTTAGGGAAGTTAGAGGTTGAAAATTATGGCTGCTGGGATTAGGGTGTTCCTGCTGCTTGTTCCCCTTGAGTTCTCTGAGATTAAAATGGGATTTGGAAAAAGCCTCATGGAGTAGGATTTGGGGACGGGCATATTGGAGAATTGCCCCTGAACGTGTGTGGAGGCTGGTGTGAGATCGGGAATAAAGAATTGCTGTTTGAATCTACAAAGCTGTGTGGTGGCTCGTGATTCTGTGCCAAGCCGAGACATTGGCATCTGGCATTTGGTGGTCCGTACGCAGAACGTCTGAAACTTGGAGGTGAGTAAATTGCTCGCCCCTGAGGGAAGGCGAGAGAATGGGTGACCATTTCAAAAAACAATGTGTTCTTGTTTTGATTTATTTCGTTTTTGTTTCAAGTTGCCTGTCCCTAGAAATTTCTCAGGCAAACTGGGAAAAATGGTTGGCTCAAGGTTTGAAGTTTGTTAGCCCCGAGAAAGAGAAAATTGATACAGCGAATTTTTATTCAGTTTTTGTTTCATTCAGTTGCGGTTTTATTTTGTGTTATCTTATTGGGTTCCATTATCTTTATTGAAGATTAGAAATTAGTAAAAAAGAAACCGAAAAGTTGTTAAATAAATTGTTAGAGATTCAGACCATGGAGAAAGACATTTTAGATCAAGGAAAAGAGAAGGTCTCTCGAGCTAGTCAGAGAGAGGAAGAAAATTTAAAGGAAAAGGGGTTATTAGGAAAAAGGCCACAACAAAAGGCTGTTACTAACTCCGTTTTATTACCAGAGGGCATAATTCAACCAACAGCCCCGCCGATGGAGACAGCTGGGTGGCCCTCAAACCCCGTAGTTGATAAGTGGGATCCTGAGACAGGACCTCAAAGATTAGGATGCCCTGTATTTGAACAGGTAGGAGGGCAGCGAGTTCACCATGCTTTAGAATTTAAAACAGTGAAGCAGTTTAAGGAGGCTGTAACAACCTATGGTCCTCAAGCCCCCTTCACGGTAAGCATGGTGGAGTCCATTACTAACTTGGACATGACGCCAGCAGATTGGGCTAGCATATGTAAATCTGTGCTAAATGGAGGACAATATTTGTTATGGAAGGTTGCCAATGAGGAATTTTGCATGGAGACAGCTAGGCGAAATGCAGCAGCCATAATTTTCAACCTCTAACTTCCCTAAAACTCTTATTGTCACGCCCTAAACCCAAGGACAGGGATACTTCCTGCAGGAATACACCCTAATCCTGGATCCACCCTGGTGATTGAGCAGGGTCACCTTTCTCAAACACACAAGCAAGGTCGCAGGAAATTTCCAAGGCAAGTCCATTTAACATGGGGCACACTGGCAAGGATTACGATGCATCATACCTACTTGGTAATGGCTCTCAGCAACCCCTGGACAGCTGACCTGCCCTACACAGACCCTAGGTGCCTGGCTCCTGGTCTGCCTATTCCTATACTATCCCCTCTAGAGATCACATCTCCACATCAAAAGCTGCACACAGGGCTGGGGATGTAGCTCAGTTGGTAGAGTGCTTGCCTCACATGTAAGAAGCCCTGAGTTCCATCCCCAGTACCATAAAAATGAAATGAAAATAAAATCCACACACATCTATAGGTCCATCTCCAAACCTGTCCCTGCACCCCCAAGCTCTGCTTCCTCCTGAGGACCCTGACATCAGGGGGCCCTGCTGATAGCAGGTCATCATCCTGGCCTCCAGGTCAGACCCTATTGCCTCTGAAGACCCAGGGTGGCAGGGATGAGGGCTGCTCCTTGTGTAACTCAAGCCTTTCATGACACCTTGGTACTTGGGGGTACCCAACCTGTGCCCCCAGGAAGCCCTGCTATCAGCTCAGAAGCCTAATTCCTTTTCCTTATTCCTTTAATCTGTCATTTTTATCAGGCTAGGGAAGTGCGGCGGCAGCCAGAGCACTGATCAATCTCCACATTACAGCTGACAGAATGGTGCTAATAACTTATTGATCTCAGCCACCTCACTGCCACTGGTCTAGCTGGCTGGCCCCAGGCCCTTCCCCAAAGATAGGGGGCAGTCCCCAATGCCTGCATGAGGGGTCAGGCCAGACAGATCCTGTAGGACAGATGGAAGGCACTCAGGTGCACATGGGCATCACGAGCTGCATGTCAGAGTCCAGCAAGCAGGAGGGCACCCTGAGCGCACCAGGCAGGGAGTGGGTCTTGCAGCCTCTCTCCACACCTGCTGCCTATCTCCTGCTCCCTGTACATGCTCAGGGGTCAGCAAGGGTAACCTCTGCAGTCTGTTCCCTGTTTCAACAGTGGCAACTCCCGCCTCCTTGCTGGGCTTCTCTGCTCCTGGGGAGCTTGAGAGTCACAGCTTGGGGGAGGTGATACAGGGGTTGGAGTGCCCCGCAGTGAGACCCAGCCTTGTAGCTGCCTTGAGGAGACTGCATAAGCTCAGAGTCACACCTGATGTAGGCAGTGACAGGAGGCAGACACACGTACCAGGGGTGGACCTCAAAGTCACAAGACCTACGCTGAGCTCCTCAGTCCTCTGGGATCCTTCCTGTCCAGGGCCCAGGAAGCTGTGGCTCGAGGGACACCCCCTTGGGCCACAGGAAGGAAGTAGATGTGGTGACAGGTAAAGACCACTTCAGGGCCCAGAGGAAGCCCACGGGGAGCTGCAGAACTGGCAGGTGCACACGCGCGCGCACACACACACACACAGCATCCTGGCTGCTATGCACAGCATGTGACCTGCACTCACTGTAGAGTGCGGAGGGATACCTGGCAGGGTGAGCAAGCCCTGCAGGAGACACACAGGGCACATGCAGGTCTGTGTACTTGAGGAGGTTGTACATAGGCAGGAGAGGGCCTGCTGCCTCAGAACATCTCAATCACCGAGGGGCTCCCTCGGCTCCGCCGGATCGATGGGGCAATTAGATTTTATCAGCCTCTTGCTCAGCCACCTCCAAAGCAGCTCCAGAAGCAACCCCCACCCCCATCCACAAGGGCCTTCTGGGCTCATGGGGGCTCTGTTGGGAGTATCCAGGGTGGTGGGTGATGCCCACCCTGCTTTCCCAGAGCAGTAGCCATTGTCAGAAACAACCCTGTCCAGGGTCCATGTGACAAGGCCCCTGAGGTCAAGTTGTGCCCACTCTCGGCCGGTGGCATCTTGCAACCCCTCATGACCTGCTCTGTGGGAGACTGCCTGGGTCCCCAAGCTGCTCTCTCCCTCTGAGTTCCTGTTGCCTCCAGGAACCAGATCTCCTTGGTGGCCCTGGAAGCTCCTGGGCCAGCACCCTCTTGGCCTACCTGAAGCGGTCCAGGCTGCAGAGGATGGGCCCTTTCCCTCCCAGGACCCCTGAGAAGCAGGACCAGGCCAACATGCCCTGTGGGTTTGGTGGGAGGTGGGCATTGGTGGGAGGTGAGCTCTGGAAGGTCTTTGCCTGTGCCTGTCCTGTGAGGAGGGGGTGGTTGGCCTTGAAACTCCAAGCCCACCCCAGAAGCAGCCATGCTGGAGCCACCCTGGGCCGCCAGTCTGCCTGACTGGCTGGGATTAACACAATTACCATCACATGGAGCCCCAGGGGACAGCCGGCCTCACACCTCCCGCCTCCTCTGCTGGCCTCCCTGGCTGCCAGCCAAGGCTTCCAGAGCTGCTGAACAGACACAGGGAGGGTGGCTGTCCCTAGGCAGATCTGCTATGGCCCTGGCAGCCCCATCATCGCCCTCAGGACCCAGGGGCCTCCTCACCTGTGGGTCCCAAGCCAACCTCCACACTGCCTCTCTGGAATTCACAGCGGCTCTGGTGCTCAGGCATAACGAGGTGGCGGCTTTGGTGCACACTGGATATGAGTGTGGGAAGGTCACTGTCCTGGCTGAAGCAGAGCAAGACAGAGGATGGAGCCATGAGCCTTAGCAGTGCAACCTGATGAGCATGAGTACAAGGGTGCTTGGGGCTGAGGACAGCGTGCACTGAGCGTGGTGATGTGTGCGCTTACCTCTGTGGGCTTGGGATGCCACACCTACGCACAGTCAGCAGGCAGGCCAAGAGAAAGCAGAGACGTGGCACCTGGACCCCACTCCAGCACCCAGCTGGTCTGTGCAGAGCCAGAGCAGCCCCTCCCACCTTCCTCTCTCCAGAGAGGCAGTGCTGTGCTCGGCTCCCTGCCTCAGAGGGAGGACAGGACGGCCTGCTATCTCACAGGACAGACATATAGAGGGCACACTGTCACCCATGTGCTGCCAGCTCTGAAGCAAGCACCTGGCACGTGCCACTATGGTTAAAACTTGCAACACCCTCTTGGGGCCCTCATTTCTCCAAATCAGGAAACAGAGGTTCAGACCAAAGTCCCGTAGATAAAAAGATCTGCCCTGGCAGGCTCAGGACACCTGTGATCCCCAGGGTGCACCCAGGCCTGGCCTTGGAATCACCCTGCATGTGATTCTTTGTCCCTTCTCCCTCCTGCTGAGCCCTCACCCACAGCCCCAGAGAGAAGAGGGAGGAGAAAGTGGGGCACCCTGGGGTTATGTGAGCAACCCCATCATCAACAGAGAAGGAGGGGACAGGAAGTCAAGGCCAGCCAGAGCAGGGGCAGGGAAGCCCAGTGCCCCCAGCAGTGTCCTCCCGGCCCACCTGTGGTGGGGCAGCCTCTTCAGCAGCACTGACACTAGCAGAGCCTCCTCACAGTGACCTAGGAACCGACCCTGAACTTTATTAAATAGCCCCCAGCCCCCAGCCTGGGCTGGCAGGAGCCAGGCTAATTCAGGGCCAGGCCCTAAGCAGATCAGTTTCAGCACCAGATACCTCGGGGCGGCCCCAGAGCCCCTAAGAGACCCAGATATAGGTTCTCCCCCACCCCATGAAGGCGGGAGGCAGGTGGGGAGTAAGTACTTTATGGGATTATTCTCACGAGGCTCATCCCAAATCATCCTCACTGATGTGGGATGTTGGACAGAACTGCTGTCCTCAGCATGGGGAAGGGGCCTGGGCTGGCTGGGTACAGGGCTGCAGCTGCCATGGAGCTGCTCCCCACAGTGCACTGGACACTTCCTGCTTCCAGGGACTGGAGAGGTGAGCACAGTAATTTCCTGTGAGCCCTGGCCTGGACCCCCAGCAGCATCTGCATCTGGGACCAGACTCAATAACAGCGATCGGCTCAGTCTCACTTGGGGGTTACCCGGGCTCTCGAGGTGCAGGCTGATGGAGGCCTCCCTTGGCTAGACAGGACCTGCCCTTGCATTCCACACCCAAGTCCCTGCCTTGGGGGTTCATTCCTCAGGTCCCAAGATGGGCCAGTCCTGAAAACATGTTCTGGTCACTCAGTTACTCACTGAACAAATTATGCTGGGTTCATTTAAAAAAAATGCCAAGAGACTCACACACAGGCTGGAGAGTTGAGAGCTCTGCACCTGTCTTCACAGTGTGGGGCCACTACACACAGGCAAGGCCTCAGCAGGCTGCTGTGGCACGTGGGGAGGAGACTGGGGCAGGGTCAGGAAGGCTGCAGGGAGGGTTGTGAGGAGGCCAGGAGAAGGGCGAGACCCGACTCCCCCCTGAGGGCCTCCCCACCCCAACTCTCTCACGTAGCCTTCACCAGATGGGGGCCCTAGAGGGTCAGGGACCTAGAAGGCCCTTCTTGCCAGCCAGGCTGCAGGGGCATCACAGGGCAGAGGGGCCCTGGGCCTCTGCTTGCAGCCAGCAGCAGGCATCCCCAGCAGAACTGGTCAGAAGGACGAAGAGGACAGACAGATGCAAGAGGCAGACATACCAGTGAAGAGTGACAGACAATGGGGATGGACAGACAGTCGGGATGGGACAAACACAGTTGGTGACCCAGTGTGAGGCAGCTGGCGGTCCACAGCCCTCCTTGTCCAGACACTGGGGGCTGTTAGCAGACGGGATATGATGGGCTGTTAGTCCTCTGGGGTGTGCTCTTCTCCAGAACTGTAACCTTCCCTTTAATGAAATCCAGAAAGTCATCCTTGCCCCTCTGGATCCTCTGTGGGACCAGGGTCTCCACTAATGCAGGCCTGCTTCCTCCCAGGCACAGCCCAGGCTGCAGCAGCCAGTACTGGTGAGAATTCAGCATGGGACTCCTGGCCTCCCGTACCCCAAGGCCAGGTGTACCCCAAGGAGGTGCAGGTCCGGAGGGGAGGCACAGCCATTGGGTTTCCCTGCAGGCCTTGCTGGCAAATTTATCCTGTAGCGTCCAGAGTAAAAGTCTCATAAAATGTCATCAATGTTCATGACGGTTCATAAAAATGATCAGTTGAGCTGGCAACTCCAAAATGAGGTGGAAATAAGTTTAAAGATATTTTTATTGTAATTCGGCTCCAGGATCCAGACGTTCTTGAAGACATAAATAATGACACCTCTGGCAGAGATCCAGGACAAGCTGCCTTCCTGCAGCTGGGCTGGGGAGGCCAGGCACCCACAGCTTGAGTCCCAAGAGGCTTTCCCTGCCTTTGGTGCCCACTGCTCCCCATCAGGCCTTCCTGTGGTGCTCCCCTCGAAGTCCTGGGGAAAAACTTGGCCCCAATAACCAGAAACCAGCCCCTGCCCCTTGGGAGCAGGAACTGGGTCCCTGACACCTGACCTCCTCCTGGGGGCTTCTTTTTTATCCTCTATGTCTTGGATTCACAGGCCCCAGCCTGTTTCCATAACCCAAATCAATGTGAGGAAACCCCAACCTGCCAGGGTCCCCAGAAGGATCTTTCCAAAACACAGACCTGGTCACTCCCTGCTCAGGAACTTTCTGTGGCTGGCTCAGCTTGGAGAACAAAGCCCAACTGGTCCAGCGGCTAAGGTGCAGACCTTTTAGCATCCCACTGAGCCAGACCTGCCATGTTCCCATTCTCCTCCCTTCCATCCCATCCTTCATCCCTCCACAGCTTTGCAGACCACCTTTTCCCAGTGAACTCCTATGCATCCTTCAAGAACCTGCTCACACATCACCATTCTCCCTTCTGGTGGGTCTCTGGGAGGGTGAGACCTCATCACAGCCTCATCTTAGAGCTGTTGGGCTCCAATGGACAGTCTAGTGGTGAGGGTCATAGCATGCTTTGTCTCCACGGGTGGGCTGTCTAGGACCCTGCCCATGCTGTTGAGGCCTGGCACAAGTCTGCACTTGGCTGAGATGGGCCTCCTGATCTCAGTTGGGCACCATGCCACCTACCTTCCAGGCCAGGTAAGGACACACATCCAAACCAGCCTGGCAACCGCATGGCCCACACTGGCTCACACTGACTGGGACAGAGGACAAGACAAAAGACCATGGGTAGAGGAGGGAGGCAGGGTGGGTGGGACCCAGGAGAAATGGCAACAGCTGCCCCTGCCCAAGCCAGGTTCCTACCTGCAAGATGTCTCTCGGAAGGAGATGTTCACATCCCAGTGGGTGTGGACTCTACTGGGAGAGAAAAGAGGGTCAGTGGCTCCATTACTGGCACAGAGACAGCAGCGGGGTGTGGGCCTGACTCTTAACATCCCACCAGCCAGAAGCCAGGGCAATCATGAGGGTGGCAGCTCATGCCCAGTTCAACCTGGTGGCAGCTTCCACTGAACAAACCCAGGGCTTGAGATGCTCTGGCCTCCCAGAGATGAGGAGGAGGAGCAGGCTGAACAGCCCCAGGCAACACCAGGTACCACAGCCCCCACCATCCTTACTCACAGACACCCCACCCCTAGGTGCTGGCAGGACGAGGCCCATATCAGGAAACAAATTTCTGGGAGGGTGTGGGTGTCAGCCCAGGTGGGTACCGGACCTTGGGTCTCTCTGCTGGCCAACCTCTACCCAGAAGTGACCATGGCATGGCTGAGGCAGAACAAGGTGCCAGGGCGCCAGTTCAGGAGAGAGGACAGCCTCTGCCTGCACCCCCGCCCCACAGCAGCATTCCAGAAGACCCCTGGTCTTGGTGCCCCCTTCCATAGGAGCCTGAGCCTCCCGGCCCAGATCTAGAGTAAGTACCTTCTCTTCATGATCCGGACATGTGGATCATCCTCCTGCTTCAAGCCTGACTGCCATCCACAGGCTGGGCCACCTCCATCACTGTCACCATCACTGGCAGAAAAGCTGGGGTTCTGTTCCTTTTTCAGGGAGCGTGCAGGGGGCAGGGCCACTGTCCTTTTGTCCGCCAGCTGTCCTCAGTTCTGGGCAGGAGGAGGAGAACGTTAAGGCTGAGCTAGACATCAGCCTCCTGGGCCTGGGCCAAGGCCCAGGGGCCTCATTGCTGCAGGCACAGCCTGTAAGGACAGCAGAGTATGGGCTGTTCTGCCTGCCCAGCCTGAGTGTGGGTGCCCACCCTGTGGCAGGGAGCCCTGGGGATGGCTAAGCTATGACCCTCAGCTCCTTCCCTGGGTCCCCAGAGTCTTCTGGGATTGTGCATACAGTCTGGGGCAGGGATCATGGGGCTGGTCCTGGTGGGTGTGCAGTCAGGGAGCAGGTCCCTCTCAAAGTGTCTGGCTGACATCCCATCTCCTCTGTCAGTCCTGAAAACTTACAGCAATATCAACAAGCAAAGTCACTTTTCTTTTTCTTTTGCAGTGCTGGTGAAACTAGGGCCTCACAAAACACTCTGCCACTGAGCGGCAGCCCCAGCCCCTCTTTGCTATTTTGTTAGCACCATGAAGAGCCCAGCTCAGGGGAAGTATGTCTGAGACTGCTGGTCCCTTGCAATCTGCAGGCCTGGGAGCCACAGGCTGCCCCAGAGCACTGACAGCCCTGACCCTTTGTTCCCCAGCCCTGATGGTTCATTTCTCTCCTCAGTGTCCCCCCTGCACCATGTGTAAGTGTGTGGTGCTGTGTATGCTCAAGCTTGGAGCTCTGCACCCAGCTCACACATTTCTGCACAGAGCGGTGGACATGAGTGTGTGGCCCCAGTCCTGGCATTTCTCTACCCTTCCTGGCTCCAGGTCCTGCTGCCCCAGGGAAAAGAAGAAAAGTCATTGATTATTTTCCAGTGTACAGAGGTTTTTTCTTACTTGGTTAAGAGGCTGCTGGCTCAGAGGCTGCATGGGCTTTCAGAGTATCTACTTTCCTCTCCTGTTCAGTCCTCCCATTGCCAGAAAGAGTTGATCCTCACCACACCCATGAGCTTAGTGAGGAAGGGGTCAAGGAGGGTCCCTGCCCCAGGATCCTGAGGTGGGCTGCTGCATGGAGTCCTGTCCTTGCAAGGACGCTTCTCTTCAGATTCAGCACCCCATCATCTCCGGATGCCTGGCTCTGCCCAGCTCAGTGCTCCCTCCCCCAGCTCTGGGAGCCACAGTATCCCCCACACCTGCCCTCACACATCTGCTGGGGTCTGCCCAGGATACCCTGCTTCCCTCTGTAACATGGTGAGTGAAATAGACCCAGCAATATAAGGGCATGGGGCCAATGGGTTTTCAGGGCCAGCCCACAGGATGACAGGGATCAGTGACAGCAGAGCGCAGGGAGACGGCAGTGGTGAGTGCCCACCTATGCCTCGGCCTCTGTCAATTCATAGGTTTGGTATCATTTTCAACACCCCTTGGCCCATGGCTCTGCCTTGTCCAGCCTGCCAAAGCCCAGTGCCAGGCATCTGGAGATGAGTTCTGCCCTTCTCCTCAGTCACCTTTCAGCCTTAGGTGAAATACTTTCATGAAAAGAAAAGGGGTATTTTCTCAAAGCCACCTGCTTCCCCTCTTTTGTGGCAGAAATACTCCCATTCAAACAGAAAGTAGAACCCAGACTAGGAGTAAACATCTCTCTGCCTCTCATCTGTGGGAAGAGAAGAGGGGGACACAGAGTCTATAAGACTGCTACTTGGAAGGGGGCCAGGACCGGCTGGCTGGGAAGGAGCCCAGGCTATATGCCAGTCTTAGCCCCATGAGGCACAGAGCTGGGCACAGGATCTTCCAGTCCCTGGTATGCCCTGAAAGCACCCTGGAAGGTTAGGTCTGGGGTGGCTCTTGGGGGGAACTCTATGGGGGAGCATGCTGAGAACCCAGATGGCCACTCTAACCCTGCCCAAGGATGGGGAACACATGCCCCCCCATACATCGGAGACTTAGCTCCCCACTGCTCAACAGATTTGAGAACCTGGCTCCTAACCAATAATTGACCCCTTCTGAAATGGTGAGAGTGGGTTCCAGCATGCACAGTCACATGCACACCATGTTCTACCCCTGGAGTATCTGTGACCATGAAGTGCACACACCTTTGAAACTGGCCACAAGGGTGGGTGGAGACAGCCTCTGTGCACCAACAGGTTGGGGCTAGAAAGGGGATCCATGGAGATACCTCCAAGGAAGTGGCCAGGCACAGAGAGGCAGGCAGGCCCAGGTCTGAAGCGCCCTTCACTCAGGGCAGGAACCAGGGAGCTTCAGAAGGGCAGCAGCTCCATCCCTCTCTGAGCTTCAGATTGCCACTTGAGGTGATGGCAGATGTTGAGCTCAGGCCACCCTCTGCCCCTCTCTTGTGGCAGGCCTCAGGGGTGGCAGGTTGGAAACTGTGGGGCACTCCCATCCAAACAGAAAAGAGAACCCAGACTAGTCTGAGGTGGGCACCCAGAGGATCCCGTCCAGTTCCAGCTGCCTGAAGGGGTGCCACGATGGAGAGGGACTTCAATCTTTTGCCCAGTAGGTATGTGACAGCAAGCAAAAGGTGTTTCTGCATACCTGCTTGGGGAGCTCTTGTACAGGTGCCCTGTGCTCCTGTAGACTCAAGTGTGTAGGGCGGGCGGCTTGAGGCTGTGACTGTGGCAGACCAGGTGTGGGCTAGGCCTGTGGCTCTCCTTCCCCTGCCAGCATCCATGTGTCCAAGATTTCCCAGTCTGCTCAGCGTGCATCCTGCAGAGCCCACGGGGAAGCCAGGATACCCCACCACCCGGTCAAAGGGAAGAAACCCAAGGTGGCAGCCTGGGCCCTCTCAGGACCACTGGTACCTCCACCCCTCCTGCTCCTTCCTGTAAGAGGGGACTGCTGGGTGGACCTAGGAACAGCAGCCTCCACCCCCCATGTCCCTAGAGGTACCCCACAGGGGGAGCTTCCTCTCTAGAGGCAATTTCCTTTTCAGATCAACCCTCTACTCCTCACTGCCTGGAGTCTCATACCTGCTCCCCAGGCCAGTGGGGAGGCCAGAGATTGTCTACCCTAGGTGGGGTTCTTGCTCTCTGGACACCTACAGGCAAAGACCCTGCCCCAGCCAGGCTCCATGTCATGGACCCTCCGAGGTCCAGACCCTTGCAGGGCAGCACTTCAACATTAGGAGCACCAAAGACACCAAGCCTGGGGATAACCCAGATGTGCAACCTGGCCAGCTAACACTGTTACACCTCAAAAGAGTCCTGCCCCAGCATCCAGCACCTCTCTCTGCTGAGCCAGATGACTTGGTGATCTCCAGACCTGGGACAGGGAAGTCCCCAGGCCCAATGAATGACAATAACAGTTGGAAGACCCTGGAACCTGGAAGGCTGGAGAAGTAGCTCCAAGACACCCATGAGGGAGGCTGCTCAAGAACAGGCAGGCCCCACCCTTCATCCAAACAGGAGAGGATCCTGTGACCCAGGATTCCCACCCATTCCCAGGGATGGTCTGGAACAGCACAAAGCAACCCCACCCACCCCATCTGCCCTGGGAGGATTCCCTCCAGCCTGTCCAGAGGGCTGAAGTTAGGACTCCCAATCTTAGAGATCACCAGGCTCTCAGGGGAGTCCAGAAACCCCAACCCAGCTTATTCCCAGGTCTCACCACAGGCGAGGATATTCGACAGCCCGGGCAATCGCAGATTGGAGGATGCACCTGCAGAATTCCCTTGGACATAAGCGTCTTCAGACTTTTTCCTGTGAGGAGAGCCGAGCACAGCTGGTGAGGGGCAGTCAGGGCATAGATGGAGCCTCTGGGGCGCAGTCACCCGCAAAGCCAGTCCCCACTCCCGGAAGGTGTATGCAAGGCACACCAACCTTCCAAACCCACTGTCGTCCAACTTCGGAGCCTGCTGCCCGCCCCGCCCTCTCGGACAAGAAGGGGATCTGCTGGGCTCTGAAACTCAAATCCTGTGCGAGGCCCTCCCCTGGTGGAGGGCAGCTTCCTCTCAGCCCTGGCGCCCCTCCTCCTGCCCCACCCTCTCTTAGCAGGTCCCGCCCGAACTGTGGCCAGGCAGTGGAAGGTTAAGCTGGGGAATTGGTGAGCAGCGGCGCGGTTTTGACCCAGGCCTGCGTCAGTCCCCAACGCAGGAAAGGGCAGCCACTGGGCAGCCTGAACTCCTAAACCAAACGCTACCGGGTCCCAAACTTCCCAAGACCCTCACCGCGCCAGACGGTCGCCGCGCTTATCAGGTGCCCCCTATCTGGCCTCCAGAGGTGTAGTGTCGCACCTTTGGAGTCACCATCCAAACGGGCTGCTCCAGGTCTTGCTGACACTGTTCCAGCTCCGCGCACCCACGCCCCGCCCCATTCCCGCGGCCCCACCTACCGGCGCAGCCCCAACCAGTGTGCACTCGCACCCCGGCAGCACGTGCACCTCTCCACTCCAGCGGGAACCAGTGGCTCCGAGCCTGGGGAGGGAAGGCGTCCCTCCCAACCCGTCTCCCGACTTCCTGTAAACTTCCTCTGGGCCTGAAGGCCTAGGGGCTTCACAAAGACCTGCCGAGCTGAGGGAGCGCCTGCTCCTGCGTAGCTCGGGACCCCAGCACTCTGTGGCCCGTACTGGGAGGACAGTGGAGACCGAGGGGGCTCTGCGGTGTCCAGTGAAGCAACCGTGCGGGGTAGGCGGGGTGTGTGTGTGGGTCCCTGCCGCAGCTCTGGAGCTGCAGCGCCTTCTCTGGGCCAAAACCAAGTCTCCCCAGTGGCAGAGCGAAGGGCTCGGACCCGCGGGTCCCGAGTAGCGAAGGAGAGGGACAGCGGCTTGCGCCCCCTCGTCTGCTGCACCTGTGTGGCGGATGCTGCGCTTCCAGTCCTTGGCCGTCTCGCGGCCGCTGACGAACTGGAACTCGTTGGGCGTGAGCCACTCGCCGCGGTGGCGGATGGACGGGCCTTTGCTGCCCTGGCAGAGTTTCCGTACTTAGAGCAGAGCACGGTTGGCGCCACACTCCACCTCGATGCAGGGCTCACCGTTGTCCAGCAGCAGCTGGAAGTCCGCGGCCGCGGAGGCCAAGAGGAGCTCGAGGGCCAGTGGGTCTCGGGGCAGGTGGAGGTGCAGCGTGGCCTCGTGCAGGCTAAGGTAGGCGCGCGAGGGCCGGAGTGGTGGAGCCAACAGTGCTTCATAGCCTGCAGCAGAGGCCGGCAGCGAGGCGGCGGGGGGGCGGGGGGGGGCAGAGCTGTCCCGGCGGGCAGCGGGGCCAAGTAGCCCGGCAGCGGAGGCAGAGGCAGCGAGGCCAGTGTCGGGTGGAAGGTGGCCAGGGCCAGGTCCTCACGTCCCGGGAGCTCCTTTTTGACCGCCGGCATGGCGCGCGGGTGGCCCACCAGCCGGCTCTCGGTCGCCGGCGCAACTTATTTTGGCCCTGGCTGGAGTTGCGTCTCCGCCGGCCCTGAAGGCGCCTGGCCGCGCTTCCACCCCGCCCGCTACTGTGCCCTGGCACCCGAAGGGGCCGCTGCCGCCGCCGCCGGGCCGCCCCTGCCTGCTACCCGGCCTGCTGGAGGGGTCTCGGCGGACCCAGACATGGTGTGGCCGGAGCGGCTATTGATCACAGACCGACTCTCCCTGCGCCGCAGGTGCCCCGCGCTGGCGCTCAGTGGGGCGTCGGGAGTCCACTGGAGCCCGCGCCATGGGGCAGTCCTGCTGCCAGCTGTGCAGGGCAGTGAGGAGTCGCGGAGTCGCCAGGCCCGCTCCCTGCCCTGCCCAGGGTCCCAAGCTCCCGCCCCGCCCCGCCCTGCTGTCCAGCCGCGCACCCGCGACCACTGGCGCGCGCCCGCCCGGCGGGGACTTGGGAGACTCCAGCTGCCGCTGCGGCCGCCACAACTTGGCCCATTTAAACAGCCCCGCGCGGCGGGCGGGCGTGGGCTCCAGCGGGGGGTGCGTGACGGTCGACTGAGTTTGTGAGGCTGGACAGGGCTGCACCCCCCCCCCACCTCGGGTCAGAGCAAAGAAGGGAGGGAGACCCTGGGGAATGCATGCGTGCCAGATTGGGCACCAGGTCACTGTTGGGTCTCAGGCTTGAGTTTGGGACCCCCTGTGGAGCAGCTTGGTTGGTGGCTTTTACCCAGGTGGATGATCCAGCTTCCCTGGCCCCTCCAGTGTGTGAGCTTGTGGCTCTGGGTAGGAGTGTTTGCAGGGTGCTTCTCTTCGTGTACAGAGTGTGAGGTTGTGGATTTGTGGAGAGTTTGAGTTCTGTGCAAAGGATAGAAATTTCCTGTAGTGCACTTGTTCACTCTTGAGGGTTTTTTTTTTTTTTTTTTTTTTTTATCATCATCCTCATTTTATAGATTGGGAACCTGAATCAGAGAAGCCAAGGAAGCTCCTGATGACACACAGCTGTTTTAAATCTAGTATGTCTGCTTTCAGGACAGTGTCAGCCATGGCGTGGGGCAGGAGTAGTTGACTGAATCAGAGTAGGGATGAGGAAGGTGAACAGCTGGCAAAATGAATGCGAACACCACTGCATTCTGTCCCCACTAGGAGGGGGTCTGAGAAAGAGGCTTCTGATAGTCCATGCCCACTTAGGCGTTCTGGGGGCAGGTCAGTCTGCCTTCTGGTTAGCCCCCCCACCCCACACACCATTCTGCATGAACTTGGAGTTTCTTTTTAGGAAAAGAAACTGAGAACTGCCCTGGAGCTTGGAGCTGGTTAGAGTGACTTGTCTTTGATGTGTCATGTTAGATGCACCAGAAAGTGGTCTCACATCCCAACACAGAATCCCAGCCCTGTCCCTGACCCCCTGAGACACTCCAGCAGGGCATCCCTGGGAGCCTCAGGTGGGCCACAGGCCTGTTTGCACAGCGCCTTCTAAAAGGGGAGGGAGGCCTGGGTGGGAGTGAGGGACAGCTCACCATCCCCTTCTGGAGCAGACACCAGCCCAGCTGGGCTTGGAGTGGACCACTTGGTGACCACTGTGCTTCTGTTGCCAACTCACCCACAGCCAAGGCACCAGCCGGGCCCACACTGACCTGGGAGTGAGGTCTGGGTGGGATGTGCTGTGCTTAGACCAAGAATGTGGCATGCCTGTGCCCCAAACCTCCCTCCTGCCCCTTCAACTGAGGCTACTACTGGTATATCATCTGCTAGGGTCTGAGGGGCCAGGTGGGAACATGGCTTACCCCTCCTTTCTTTATCATCCTGGGGCCCCTCACCCCCTCCTGCAGCCTGGACACCACCCCCTCTTTCTCTAAGGCACAATCTGCCTCCTAAGAGGCCATCATGATGGTGGGTGGGTGTGCCATACTGGGAGAAGGCTGGCCCTGCGTGTCCACTGCCTGGCTCGGCAGCCCTGACCCTACTGCTGAGGACTGGGGCTTCTCATGTCCACCTCCACCAGTCCTGGCCCTCACTCCATGGTTTGAGAAAGCACAGGCTCACATTGGTCCTGTGGTGGTGGCAGGGCTCCCTTCTATTCCCCCCTGCCCGACCCCCACCCCCCAGCAGGTTCGTCTGGCTCAGCAAGTGTTAGGAAGATAGGAGGACCTCTCTTTGGGTTTCTCTGTGGTCTGGGGACCAATCCAAACCCCATGCCAGTCTTCCCCAGGATTTCTTCCTGAAACAAACCCGAGATCGTCCAAAGCTGGGGGACCAACACCTCACCAGCTTCACAGAGGGGAACAATCCCAGGGTGGTCCTGGGAAGCAGAGTGTCTGGCCCCAGGATGGGATCCTCACCCTTGACCTCACACTCAGGTACATCTGTGTCCTGGTCTGGGGCACTGGGCCTCACCTTCCTCTGTGCTTCTCAGGCAGAAGCCAAAGACTGAATTTTGGCTCCGGAATCCTCCCAGTCAGGCAGTCCGGACCGGCGGGTAAGAGGGCTGCAAAAGCCAAAGCCCCACCTCCAAACCCGCGAGGCCCCGCCCGCCCTCCACTAGGCGCCACGCCGTCGCTGCTCCAGGTTCCCCCGCGCTGGGCCCTCCGGCCAATGGGCTGAGGCCTGAGCCACCTCTGCCGCCGCAGGCAGGGGGAGGAGGGTCATAAATAACCCGCGGGCAGCAGTGCAGGCGGTGACCCGAGATGAGACGTCCTGGGGGAGTGTTGGGGGGTGGCCGTCAGCACTTCTGCCCCCAACCCCACTGCGCCAGACTTGACCTATCCTGGAGTGCCTGCCTCTTAAAGCCCCCTTTTTATCCATTCCTTCATCAGTCAATCAACCATTTATTGAGCGCCAGATGTGGTGTAACCCCAGGAAGAGACTACCCAGAGAAGGGGTTGTGGGAAGAGAGATGCAGAGGAAGAGTGAGCGCACAGGTGTAGAGTCCAAGGAAGTGCGGGTGGCCAGAGTCCTGGCCTGCCTCCTGGCTTCTCTGCCTGAGCTCACCAGCTTCTTCAATGAGGCGGGTGCTGCATGGGAGCGCACCCAGACCCACCAAGAACAGGGGGACATGCAGGGACTGAGCTTATGGGCCACAGGTGTGGCTGACACTGAGCTATGAGGAAGCACACCTGTGTACACAGCTGCCCAGCCACCCACAAATGCATGCATGCTCAAAGACATACAAAGAGCAACCACAGGTGTATCACACCCATGACTTTCTGTGTGCCAGCACAGTAGTTGCTGAGCCTGAATGCATCGGACAGGTTCATGGAGCACACAAATCCTCAAATGCTTCCCACAAGCACCAACACAGACAGGATGTGTGCTAAGAGATACAGATCACAGATATCCCGAGACTGGGACTTGAAACACAGGCACAGATGGACCCAGGTCCACATGTTCACCTGCCAAGGCAGGGTGTCAGGCACAGGTGACACCAAGTTGGTTGCACTATTGGTCTAGAAAGAGTTAACCTGGAAGGTCAGGGGTTAGAGGTTAGCCAGATGAGGCTCCCTCAGACATTCCTGCAAAGTAGCTAGAAACTTCAGGAATGTGGCCTTTTCAGACCTAGGGAGAGCTGCCCTGCTGGGACACCTGGGCAGCTAGCTGTGAGCTGAAAAGAAGCCATGCCTTGTCTCTCAGCATGCAGGAAGGTGTTTTGGGGCTGTCCACTACCTTAGTCTCTGACACTTAAAGGAACAAAGAGAGAGGGCCTGAGCTCAGCCTCACCCCACTCCTGTGGCCATGCAGTTGGTGTCCAGATGCACACATGCAGGAATTCTAGCAGGCACCCACAGCGCCCTGTACTGCTGGAGTGACGTTACCTGTGCAGTGACAGTCATATGTCATGTTCAAGGGTGTCAACACAGGCAGTGACCAGACACAGGCACAGTGATGCACAGGTGCTCAGCACTCCTGAATTCACCCTCAAGGCATCACAGAGGCCTCTCCTCCTGGCCTGGCAGCATGGGCCTAATCCTCTGTCACCAGTGGATCTGTACACTCAGCCCTTCTGCAGAAGGGACAGAAATGCCTGTTTCTGACCATATGGGGGCAGAAGCAGCCCCCATCTTAGGGCAGTCTTCCTGGTGCTGTGGTCCCACCGAAAGGTAGACTCTGTTGGGGAGGCTGAAGCAGGTGTGCAGAGCCTCAGACCCTCCTGCAGCAGCTGCATGGCCCAGTCTTCTCTGCCCTTCTTGGGACCTTACTTTCCCATCTGAAAATGAGAGGTGGTCTCAAAACCCATCTTCTAAAGCCTTCTTTAAAGAGGTGGGCTCAAAACCCACCTTCTAAAGCCGCCTTTAGCTTGAAGTAAAACAGCAGAGCAGCTATGGGAGGTGGGAGCACCAAACCCCTGCACACCCTAGACACTTTCCTCTGTAAATGGATCTGGAGCGCAGAAACTGAGGGGCTCCCATCAACTCTGAGCCAAGCAAAGGGAAAGAAATGAGTTCTCTAGTGCCCCCCTGATGGCCCCAAATCTATCTCATCTGTCTCTCACTGAGATAGATGTGAGGGTGGTTTATATTCTTCTCCTCCCTGCAGACAGTATGGCCGCACTTGGGCCCAGTCTGGTTACTAGAGCATACACAGGGGTGCATGGGAGCAGCTGCTCTCCTGCAGAGTGGATGCGGGGGCAGGGTGCAGTTCTCTCCCTCATGGCTCAAATTATTGTAGAAATGTTGTGCACCCTCAGAGCCACCAGAGCTAAGTAGCACACAGGCCTTAAGTGCAGTCTCACCCACTCAACGTCCCAAGGGTGTCAGCAGGGGTGGAGTGAGGGGCCCCATGTGCTCATGTGTGTCAATGCTGCGTGAGGGGTGTTCGTGTGCTTATGTGTGCCTGCCCTGTCCTCCTGCCATTCACTTTAGCTGACACTCAGCACAAATATGGTGTGAAGGTCTCAGGGACCCGTGTTCCTTACTCTGGGAATCTGGGCCTTCATTGGTCCAGCCCAGCAGTGCTGGTTAGAGTTCACTCTGTGTACAATTCACAGGCCCTGTGAGCCCTAGGGCCAGAGCCCACCAGGAAGTCCTGATAGGGGCACTAGGCTATGCTGTCTGCAGAGCTTTGGGGCAGAGGTCATCCCCAAGTGGGGAGAGGAGTGGGTACAGGTGGGGTCTCTGCCAGACTGCCAGGTGGAAACAAGAGGACATCTGGGCAGTTCCTTCACAAAGAAAACCTTGGGTGGGATGTGCTGAATCATCACGGATGGTGCTGGAGGGAAAAGGAAAGGGCTAGAAGGGGTCAGGTGGTCAGCTGCTGCTCTGACTCACCTGAGAGCCCCCTCAGCTGTTCAGGCTGCAGGGTGGATTCTCAGTGATGGCGTAGTGGCTTTCCTGACACACCCTGGCACATGGCAGGTACCAGTGTCTTAAGGACTGTCCATGGGGCAACCCAATGTGGCCATGGGTGGATCCAGCTCATACCCTGATCTGGTACCTGCTGGGCTCTGGGCTCTCTGAGCCATTCCTAACTTGACATGGCTACCCTGTCCCTGGGCAGCACCATTGCCTGACTGTTCCCCTCTGCTACCACCTGCCCTGGAATCTCTACATACCTTCCTGTCCCCAGAAGCTTATTAAGAGTTGGACTACAGATCTGGGAGGCTGAGGCAGGAGGATCACAAGTTCCAGGCCAGCCTTGGCAACATAGCCGGCAATGTAAGCAACTTACAAGACCCTCTCCCTAAATAAAAAAATTAAAAGGGTTGGGGATGTAGCTCATTGTTAAAGTTAAACCTCTGGGTTCAATCCTCATTACTGAAAAAAGAGGGTACTGCCACAGGTACCCTCTTCATCCGAGAGAGATACCTGAAAGTCTTCTGCTGAAGAAGCCTAGGTAGACATCCTTGGTCTTCAGCAAGCACTGCCCAAGCTGGAAGGTAAGGTTAGATCTAAGGGTGCATAAGTGGGATGTGGTGCTGTTCTGAGGACCCTGCCACTGACACAAGGGTGAGGCAGAGTGCCCACGGACACATAGCGACAGGCAGTGGTCACACCATAGAGGGTCTGAGATCCTGCAGACCAAGTGCTGGCTGCCTGAGACCTCCTGATGCTTATACATGTTTCTCCTGTGAAGTGCCTTCTCTGTCCACCAGCGAGGGTTCGTGGGGAATTTTTGCTGTCTGGGGCCCCACAGGGCAGGATTCAGGCCTAGGAGAAGCAGATATGGAAGCTCAAAATAGAGAAAACTAGTCAGAGTTGCCTGGTAACAGCCTTGGCCTTCTCCTGGGTAGAAGGATACAAGAAAAATCTAAAGGCCACCTGCTGAGAGCCTGACACTGACGGTGGCCCAGGTCCAGGCCGGTGTACCAGATGCCCTCCAATGTCTCATGTCCTTGCCCCAGTGTGGCCTGAGTCAACCTGCACACGGCATTTGGGGTGGAGCAGTGGTAAGTGTTCAGGAACAGAACACAGAACAGCAGCATACACTCAGGTGAGTGACAGGGAGCAGTGGTGCACACACAGGTGTGTACCCAGGGACAACGCGTGGGTGTTCAATGCAGAGTGCCTGACGTGGAGCATGCTCCCTCACACAGCCCGAGGCTGCCCAGTTGTCTGGGGCTGTCCCTTCAGTGTTTCTTCATGCTATAATACTGTCACCTTGTGCTCAGTATGTCACACCTCTGAACCAGCTGCATCATGAAGAGGGCATGGGGGCTGGGGAGGGGGCTCAAGTGGTCACGCGCTTGCCTGGCATGCGCGGGGCACTGGGTTTGATCCTCAGCACCACATAAAAATAAAATGAAGATGTGTGTCCATCGAAAACTGAAAAATAAATATTAAAAAAAGGAAGAGGGCATGGACACGTGAGGCCCCACCTGGAGGGCCAGCAGCCCCTTCATCAACACCAGTGTCTTTGTCATGTCGGGATTGTTGGAGGTAGGAAGCTTGGGTGGACCAGATCACTGTCCTGGCTTCTTGATGTATAGACCGAGTCTGACTCCAGTCTCCCATTGCCACCCAGCCCCAGTCCTTGGGGGGCAGGTTGACAATGACATCCTTTGAGGTGCACTGGTGGCTTTGTGCATGGATGTCCGGTGAGGCCCTCTGGATGTGTAAGTTCCTATTCCTGACTAGCCAGGCTCCCCTGGGACCATCTCATCTCCTGCACTGTGTGAGGGAAGGTGGGGTAGCCCTGAGTGCTGTTCCCTGGGACCAGGACTCTGCTGCTGGATGGCCATGACCCCAGGTGTGGCCCCAGGTGGGGATGTGTTGAGGCCCTGTGCAGAGCCCAGATGCAGAGGCTCATGACCTGATGACAGCCACCTGGAAGGAATGGTGCACACATCTGCAGCCATACTTCACCCGTCTGCATGAACGGTCAACACAGGGCCTTGGGAATCCAGCAGGGCTCATCTATGGCTGCTCACTCCAGGGGTGTGTGGGCATTTGCAGGCCAGGTCCAGGGGCTGCCCAGTTCCCTAGAACCTAGCCTGTGATGGCAGGAGGGACTCAGGGCCCTGGGCACCATCTAGCCTTCTGAACAGTGCAGTTCCTACTCCCACCCCAGCCCCTACCTGCAGCACTGAGGCCGAGAGTAATAAAACACCCACCTCACAGGAGACAGCTTTATCTTGTTGATCGGAAGTCTGCCAGCCCAATTTATGATGGAACATAAGATCTCCAAATCTGAATTTATGTGCCGGAGTATAACGAGAGGTCAATGAGATTGAAAGTGGGCTCCTGAGAGGAGCTGGCAGGCTCACTCCCAGGTGCTCTAAGGAAACCTCACAGTCTTTGTCCCCAACTCCAGCCTGGCCCAAGAGGGAAAGGACCGCCAAGGAGAGCCCTGCCTGGGAGGCATGCCGTTTGGTGTAAGGGGGAGAGAGAGGGACTCTGTCAGGCGGGGCCACGGCTGTGGCAGGAGTCTTGGAGAGGGCCAGCCTGGACCATCTGGCAGATCTTGTGCCTGGTCTCAGGCCTGGCCCTCAGCCGTGGGCGAGCCTCTGGCTCAGAACAGTCATAGCAGAGCTCTGGCTCTGGCCCAGGGACCCACCGCCAAATGGAGTTGCCATGGGTAACCATGAACCCATGGCCCCCACCCAAGCCCTCTGGAGCCCTCTGTCCTCATCACCCACTGGAGTCAGGGGTGGGGTAGGAGGAGGGTTGGCTCTGTCTGGGGTGGGCACCTGGCCAGCAGGAGGCTGGCTTTCTGTGCCCCAGGGCAGACCCTGACTTTAGGATTTATACAAATAAATGAAATGAAAAGTGCTGGCAGCCCTGATCTGATTACAGCCATTCATTTATCACTGACCGAGGATGAGTAATTTTATTGTGAAGCACAGTTCAGGGTGATAGATGAGGGAGCAGGGCAGGTGGTCGCCTTGCTGTCTTCCTCTCCAGAGGGAGGTGGGAAGGAGAATCCTGCCTCTCCATAAGTGGAGGCTGGCAGTTGGGGAGGAAAGAGCCCCATCAGGGTGGCTGGCCACGCCAGATCGGAGTGAGGAGGCAGGGAAGGCAGACCAGGTCTCCCTGTCCAGATAGGGCAGGACCAGGACATGGCCATCCCCCACGTCCTGACTAGGGCTGAGGCTGAAGGCCCTACAGGTGGGAGTATGGAGGGGCAGATGTGTAACTCCAGCATCCAAACAGAAAAAGTGGGGATGCTTTCCTCTGAAAATTGCCACAGCAATCAGCTTCTCTTTGAATCCATGTGTTTCTGTTTGTTTTCCTTTTTTTTTTTTTTTTAAATTTGCAGTACTGTGAACTGAACTCACTGAGCCACACCCCCAGCCCTTGTCATTTTTTAATTTTGAGACAGGATCTTGCTAAGTTGCCCAGGCTGGCCTTGAACTTGAGATCCTCTGTCCTCAACCCTGCTAATCCACTGTTTTTAACAATGCTCATCTCACCAGCTACTGCACACCCACACTTCAAAGTAACACTTGCCGGCTGGGGCTGGAGCTGGGGCTCAGTGGTAGAGCACTTGCTTAGCAGGTATGAGGCAGTAGGTTCCATTCTCAGCACCACATAAAAATAAACAAAATAAAAGGTATTGTGTCCATCTACAACTAAGAAAAATAAACAAAGTAACACTTGCCATTGGTCACTTCCAGGTGTTTGGTGAGGGACCCTGCATTGCTGCCGGTGGGATTTGGGGTTCTGGCCTGCCCACCCACTCCAAGGTCCCCGGCCTGGGTGGGATGTGTGTGGCTGGGTGGGTGGAAGCTGGGAGGCGCAGGTGCCAGGGAGCAAGCTCATCCCGACTGCTTATGGTGGGCAAGGTTCTGGGGTCTAGGAGGGCTGAGCAGACCCAGGACTTCCCTCCACTGTGGTCAGCCAGCAGCCTCCCTCTGGCAGGCAGGTTAGCCCCCTGGCTGGACATGGGTCAGACAGTCCTGCAGGACCTCTCAATCTTGGCCGAGAAGCGTGGATGGTGGGCGCCTCGCTGTGTGACAGTCCCTGTCAGTCACGATGGTTGTGGGCCCAGAGAGAAGCGGGGGTGGCGGCGGGAGGGGGCGCTGGCTGGCGGAGCTGTCCCCAACCGCCGGCTGCGTCCCCGGAGGCTGGTGGCTGCGGCGCCAGGAGCGTCCAGGAAGTCTGGGCAGCCACGACGCCACTGCCCCTGGCCTGCCCGAAGCCTGCCCCCCGTGGGCTTAACCCTTAGTCTCTCTGGGCTAACCCTCGTGCCCAGGCCTGGCTTAACCCTTAGATCTCCACTGGTCTAACTCTTCTGTCTCAGGGACTAGCTGACATCTGCTGTGCCTAAGTTGGCCCCAGTGGGCAGCCCAGGAGCAGCATCTACTGGAGCTTCAGGCTGGAGAAAGACGCTGGCCCAGGTCACTGAGGACACTGCCCCTCCCTCCTGCCCCCTTTTCCCAGGGTCTGCAGTCAGGCCTGCTGTCTTCCCCTTGTACCACAGGGACGCAGTGAGGGCACACTGGATAATGACAATTTCTGCTAAAATTGTTAGTATGCTGGGCTCCCTACCCAGCTCTTTGTGCAAATCATGAAGCTTGTCAAGATGGCCTGCCCAGGAAACTGACGCTCTGAGAGGCCAGGACTTGGCTCAGCCCTGGCAGGTGGTAGAGCTGGATCCTGCCTCCTGCACCAGGGCTAAAGACATTCCCTCCCCTCTCTCCTGGCCCCTGCCCCTTCCTCTTCTCCCTCCCAAGCAGATGGTGCAGGAATTGAAATGGACTTGTGGGGAGGTGGGCCTCTGGATTCTCAGAGTCTCTGAGGAGGGTCTACAGATGATGAATCCCTGGGAGTGGGAGTATCTTTGGATCTCAAGGAGGAAGAGTCAACAGTCATGAAACCCAGAGAAAATGGACTGCAGCAGTTCCAATCAGGTGAGACTCAACCTCTCTTTGACTCTGATGGGCTAAGGGGTAGATATTGTACCAACCCCTGTTGCCCACTGCAATGCCAGCTTGAGTTCTCACACAAGACTGGCATTTGAACCATAGATAGGAGCCTTAAAAATAACGTAAAGGTTGGCTGCTGTGGCACGTGCCTATGATCCCAGAGACTTGGTCCAGAGTTATTAGGATAATGAATTTGAGGCCACCCTTGGTTACTTAGCAAGACCCTGTCTCAAAAACAAAACAAAACAAAAACAAAAAACAAAACACACACACACACACACACACACACATACAGAGAGAGAGAGAGAAGACTAAGGATGTTGATCAGTGGTAAAGTGACCGGTATTAAATCCCCAGCACAAACAAACAAACAACAAAAACTAGAACTTTAAGGGGTTAAGGTGTAGTTTAGTGGTAGAGCACTGTCCAGCATGCTCTACCATGAGGCCTGGGTTCAATACCCAGCACCAGGGAAAACAAAAGAAAATAAGACATTAAGGAACAGAAATCATTGGTCAGCCAGAGAATGACAGGAAAGGCTTGGGCACACTACTGGAGACAAGGGAGAGAGAGAGAGGTGCTCCAAATTAGGGCTCCTAGGGTTTCCACAGCCTCAGCCTCTCTACTACACGTATTCAATTCCCCAGGACTCGGCTGAGGTCTGGGTAGCAAGTGTGTGCAAGAGGACGTGGGCCTTCAGCCCCTCCAGTCAAGGAGAGGTAGAGTCTCACCTGATCAGAACTGCTGCAGTCCATTTTCTCTGGGTTTCTTTGTTGAGGCTTGGGAGGCCTCAGTACAGCTGTGGCCCACAGGTTGGTCAGGGATACCTGGGACCCAGAGTCCTGTAGCACCTGCAGGGCAGTCCCAAACCATCTTCCTGGCTCCTGTGCATTTTAGGTGGGTGGTGGCTGGCTAAATTTCTCAGCATCTCCCCAAGTGTCACCCTCACTTGTGACCTTGGATTCAATACCCAGTCTCATCCTAGGTGGAGACAGTTGGATTTGCTGAACTATGGGAACTCTCTCCATTTTTCTTAGCAGGAAAGAAAAGAGGGTGGGAAACTGGTTTCTGAAAGCCAGGTCACATGCCAGGAGGACCTCTGGCTGCATACAGTCACCTCTTGCAGTAGGAGGACAGTAGAGTGAGCACATGTGGAGGGGCTGGGGTCCAAGAGACTGACCATGAGGGACAACTCTGCACCCAGCCAAGGTCTGCATCTTATGCCACTATCAAAGCCTACGGGTGGGTGAGGATAATTCCATGGGTTATGCTGCACTGCTGTGGTACATCCTTAAAACTGGCAAGAGTGGGTTGGCAAGTGAGGAGGGCCTTGACTCAGAGGATAGTGCTGGATCTGCTCCTGAAGGCGGTGGAGCCCACTGCCCATGCAGGGTGAGATACCTGCAAACTTCTCTTCCTAGACAACTGACCAGGAGGTCCGAGAGAGGCAGAGTGAAGAAAGTCAGGGTCAGGGTGAATTGACCCTTGGCCTGACTGGTGAGAGACTGAACATGTTTAAGGGCCAAGGGGCTGAGGTGGGGGCTGAAGATCCAGGAGAGTTTCCCCCAAAGCAAGGTCAGACTTAGATGGGAGGTGGACCCCCAGCATCAGGCCAAGGGCAGGAATGCCTGATGGGTGGGGGTCTGTTCAAGGTTGGTGAAGGAGGAGGAAGGCAGGGAGGGGGTCATCAGGGCTTCTGCCAATGGCTCGGTGAGGTGCAAAGGTGCAGAGGTTGCTGCTAAGTGATTGAAGCCACAGTGTGGGCAGAGGTGAGCCATCAGGGTCTCCTCTGCAGGGAACAGTGTCAGGAGGTGGAGCTCGTCTGCAGCTGGTGAGGGCAGATCAGGTAGAGAGGAGTCGTGGACACGCAGCAGAAGGGGGCTGCAGGTGGAGGGAGAGTAGGGCTCTTAGCCTCAGCCCAGAGAGTCCTGATATGGCTGAGGATGGTGGGGCTCGAGTTCTAGGGACAGTGGGTACTAGCACTCAGGCACAGCTAGATGGCTGAGTGCGGGGCACATATGGCCTGCATGGCTTATTTTTTTATTTTATTGAGATAGTATTCACATTACAGGGGCTGGGGTTGTGGCTCAGCCGTAGAGTGCCCGCTTAGCGTATGTAGGGCCCTGGGTTTGATCCTCAGCACCACAAAAAATAAATAAACAAAATAAAGGTATTGTGGTCAACTACAACTAAAAAAATATTTAAAAATTCACACAACATAAATTTAAGCTCAAAGTGAAAAATTCAGTGGTGCTTTTTGCATTCACAGTGTTGTACAACTTGAAATTTCGCCTAACTCTTGACACATTTCATAGCACCAAGCAGTCACCCCTGTTCTTCCTTCCCTCGAGCTGGATAACCACAACTCTATTTCCTGTTTCTATGGATTTGCCTTTTCTGGACTCTTTTCTAGATGGAGTCCTGCACTAGGTGTCTGTTTTTGCTGATCATACTGTTTTCAGAGTTCATCCATGTTGAAGCATGTGTCAAACTTTATTCCCTTTGGGGCTGAATAGCATTCACCCTGTGGATGGACCACAGTAGTATCATTCACCCACTGACGGCCCTGGGGTGCTCCAACTGTATGGCCATTGTGGACAATGAGGTTGTCGACATTAAGTGTTGTTGAGCACTAGTTGCAGTCTTTTCTGGCAGGTGTCGGAGGCTGGAATTGTATGTCCTGTGTGATTCTGTGCTTAACTTTTTTTTTTTTTTTAAAGAGAGAGTGAGAGAGCAGAGAGAGAGATTGAGAGAATTTTTAATATTTATTTTTTAGTTCTCGGCGGACACAACATCTTTGTTGGTATGTGGTGCTGAGGATCGAACCCGGGCCGCACGCATGCCAGGCGAGCGCGCTACCGCTTGAGCCACATCCCCAGCCCCATCTGTGCTTAACTTTTGTGAGAAGTTGCCCTTCCACATTTCATAACCTCACCAGTCATACAAGAGGGTTCTAACTTCTCCACATCCTCATCAACACCTGTTATTTTTCTTTTTGAAATTTAGCATTCTAGCAGATTTGGAGTGGTACCTGGCGCGCTGGTTTTGTGTTTATTTTTCCCATCATTCAGGGGCTTCAGAAGGTGGAGTTTACCAGCGGGGTGGAAAATGAAAGTGTCCTGCCAGGAATGGGGTGAGATGGGGGCAACAGCCCTGTGGAGATCACACAATACGCTGAGGAGGCCAGGTGCTTGCTGTTGACAGGAGTTCTCACTGCTGGACCAGCATGAGAGACAGCCCTTCTTCCTCTATCCCCATAGTCCCTGCAAAGCTGGGTCAGTCCCTAGATGTGTGCACATGCTCAGATCTGCAAACCTGCACCCTAGGGTCACAGAGTCAATGCAGCGTCTCCCAGAGTGTGGGGAGGGACTCAGGGCAGGTGTCCTGACCAAACAGCTATGGACAGATCCTTCCTGGAACATGAGTCTGGAATTAGTGTCCAGAAAAAAAGCCCACACTTTGGGAGCCTTGCTATTGTTAAGGCATTTGTCTTTTCTGTGAAGCTTACTGATTCCTCACCCTTACTTTCTACACATACTCTGGGAAATCCTACACACACTTGGGCAATGCTACAGGAATTCAGGCAGGTGCAACAGGGCTGGGAGGAGGATTTTTGCCCCCTGGGGGCTGTGTGGGAAGCTGGGCAGGTGTCAGCTTTGGACAGGGTCATGGGCTTGGTCACCTTGTGTAAGAGCTTGTGCATCTAGGGAGGCCATGATGGTGGGGACCCTCTGGTGCAGGTGGCACTGGGGGCCAGCACCTAAACCTCAGGCTCTTTCATGGATTTCTCCTGGGAGTGAGCAGAAGGAAGGACACAATGTGGGGACATTTCCTGTACTAGATGTTGATGGGAGAGTGTCAGGTGAACCTCATTGATGGTGTGTGGGAAGGGACCCCACGCTCAGATGCTCAGCCCCCGAATCTGGAGGACCGCAGAGAGAAGATGTGTTCTGCTAGAGGCTGTGCTGGCCCTCCCCTCTGCCACTGTGATCACTTCTCCATGGGACTCCAGAGCCCAGGCACAGGCAGAGAGGGCTCCAAAGGTGAGAGGGCTTGTTTCCTACCACCAGACCCTGAGACTGGAGGCCAGCACCCTGCTCGGCTGTATCCCCTGCTCTCTGAGCCTCCGCCTGCTTTATCGATCCAGGTTTTCTCATTTACATGGCTGGGTTCTGTCTGGTGACATGGAAGTGAGAGGAATACAGGCTGCAGTGGTCTAGCAGGAAGCCCATCTATCTCCCTAAGGGAGCCCTCACTTCCCAGATCCTGGGTCTAGCTGCTGCAAGCTGTACAGAAGGGTGAGTGTGCCCTCTGGTGGCCAGTTCTGTCCTTGCAGGCTGAGGGAAAGAAGCAGAGGACCCCTCCTTAGGCCTGACCTCTGACTCTGTTCAGCTTAACCCCCAGCTCAGTGTCCAACCTTGTCTTTGACATGGTAAAAACATTCTGGCTTTACTTTCATCCTCAGAGAAGCCACTTACCATGTGCTGAGGCAGCCCCAGAAGAGGCTGGTCTGTCCACAGGGGCCCAGATCTGTCCACAGCCACAGGAGGGAGCTTGGAAGTGGAGTTCCCAGCCTAGCCTTCAAAAGAGACTGCAACCCTGGCCATAGAGAACTGGGGCCTGGGTAGCTGGCCAAACCACACCTCAGATTCTGATCCAAAGCAGGAGTAAGATAATCAATGCTTATTGTTTTATTTTGGGGGCATGGGGCCAGAAACATGTCACCCTGAAGCATGTCTTTGGCATATTTCAAGGTGAAATACCGAGAAGCTGCTGAAAAGATGCCCTTTGTAACTGAGATTTACATCCATCCATACTAGGAAAAATGGCAGATGCAGGTAGGACTTCCTGTTTTACACTCATTCCCTTTCTGCCTGGAAGAGCTTCTTCTGCAGAAAGAAGATGGGGCTCTGACACCTGCCCAGTCAGAGGTGGTCACATGTGGCTGTGCTGTGGAAGTTATCAGACCATAGGACAACCCTGGCCCCCTCTGCACCTCCCCCAAGCTTCTGCAGCCAGCACCACTGCCTGGGCCCTAGGAACCCAAAGCCCCCTTCCACCATCCTACCCCTCCCTGGGCCTCTTGGAGGAGTGTGTACTTCCTGTGTTTAGGCATATAGTGCCTAAATTACCACATAACTTCCCTATTAATCTGTCTGTTGCTCTGTTTCCTTCGTAGCTTAAAATGATCAAAACTTGAGAGGGAAAAGAATAAGTCAAGAACTTCCCTACAGGGCTACTGGGTTGCATGGTAACAGGTGACTCACCCAGGAGCATGGATGCTCCTGATGATGAGGGCAGTGCAAAGACTTGTTTGGGAGCACAAGGCTGCTTGGTGTGTGTAGGCATGAGAGGCAGCGTGTGAGACGGTGGCTGCTCATGAACTCCTGACACTTCGCCACACAGGCACCTTCCTGGGCTGAGGAGCATGTGCTCTAGAGGGAAACAGACCATGAACAAAAAACACAACCCACAGGAAGATTCAGATCATAGTTCAGGGAAGGAAATACCAAGGAGATGTTTGCAGGGCCTAGGAAGTGAGGTTGGATGGTCAGGCAAGTCCTTGGAAGGAGTGACATTTGAATGCAAGGTGTTGGGGAGATAAGAAGGATAGAGAATGAAACAGACTTTATTATTACTGTGTGAATCCATATGACTGCATGACATATGCATATGACTGCATGACATATGACTACCACACCTTGTGGATGAGGAGACAGAAGTTCCAAGAACTAAGATAGCTTGTCTGAGTCCCACAGCTACACAGATGGTGAGTACCTAGGTCCACTGGTCCAAGGTCAACCCAAGGTGACTACATCTTCCCCCATGTCTGACTGTAAGGGAAAAGCCAGCTTAGGTGCCATAGGTATTAAAGGCCACATGGATAGTGGGTACCCAACTGCCTGGCCTTAGGTCACTCTCCCTCCTAGGCAGGCTGTGCCTATACAATGCCAAGAGAAGATGCTGAGCATGTGAACACTCTTGTGGATCTGTGGAGTTGGAGAACCTGGATTACTCTGTCTACTCTGTCTCAGTGGGTCCACAAAGCAAAGCAAACCAGGTATTTGTATGCCTATTTTCCAGATGAGAGAACTGAGGCTCCAACAATGAATGGATGAACAATCATGGTCACAGTTAGTTGTTGGGCGACCCATCCCCAGGCTCTTTCCACAGATCCTCATCCCTGTGGCCCATGTCATTGAATCATTAATACAATCACACATTCATTTGACAATCCCTTAGTGAACATAGCTGTGGTATGGGCCAACTGATGAGTGGAGGAACATGAGGACCACCTACCCTGGAGGAATTCACAAACTGGTGGGGGACAATTTGGAATTTATACTACTGCTCCCTGCCTCAAGTTCCTGGAGGTCAGCACCACCCACGCAGACCAATAATGTCAGATGCAGCACAGGAATCTCCCCCTAAGCTTGGGATAAATTTAACTAGCAGAAGCATCCATGTGATGCTTCAGCTGCCTGTGCTTGGCCACTTTGGCCACGTCACAGTATTTCATTGACCCTCAGTGCCTCTGAGACCTGAGGGCTATGGCTGCCCATCTCACGGTAATTATGAGAGACATACACAGTCTGCCCAGACTCCACATAGGCCAAAGGCAGCAGACCCAGACCTAAACTCACCCATCCGCTCCCATCTCTATACCCAGCTCAGACCTATATTGACCCTAGGGAGCAACAGCCTCACCACACAGCAGGTCTAAGCTGGGTAAGCCCCTCAATGTACAAGGAAGAATGTCAGGGCCCAGTAGCTGATGGGCCCTGGGATGAGACAAGGTTCTCAGAGTCAGAAGGGGGAGAGAGACTGGCTTTCTCTATACCAAAAGTCATATCCCAGAATAGCACAGGTGGGTGTGGGGGATACTTAGGGAGGGGACTCTGGGGCTCTAGAGGAGGGAGAGTGAAGTGGCTGCTCAGGTCTGGGGGAGGGGAATCAAGTGGCTATTTGGGGCTCTGGTGGAAGGGAGAAGCAGAGCCAGTAGCTCCTCCTGAGTTGAGCAGGTTGACTCTCCCATCTGGTCCATGCCCCCAACTGCAAGACCTACAAAGGCACCAGGAGAGTATCCTCCACCAGGTCTGGACAGGAGACACCAATATTCTTCATCCCATAGTACTCTGACTCCCAGCCTGTACTTTCCATCTCACAGGTCCAAAACAAAGTTTTCAAGCCAACTAGAAATTTGAACTTCTAGGAGTATAGGTGACATAGTCACTGTCCACTGAAGTGCCCACTGACATTTAATGTTAGTGAACTTTATCCTTTCTTCCTGACACATCAGCTTCTTCAACAGGGTCTCTGTCATTCCTGGGCCATTTTCTCTGTCTCCAACCTCATCTCCAGGGAATTTTCCTACTGTTGTCTGAATCCTTGAGAATCTCACAGAATGCCCAATCTTCATCCCCTCTTCAGGATGGGTTTCTATGGTTCTGAAGAAACCACATGTCATGACCTTGAATCAAAGCTCCCTCTGAGGCTCCTCAATGAGATATGCATGAAGAACTGTTCTAAATCAACCTGGATCCCTCACACACATGAGATTGGATGACTCTCAAAGTAGCATTGACACGGTCTAGGAAGGTTTCTTCTTTCTCAAAAACATTTTGTTGTGCAAAGTCCTCAAGAGTCAAGAGATTGTTTAAAAGAACCTTGCATGAGAACTCCCTCCATCTGGGGTGACCTGAGGAAAATGCTCACTTATTTGGCCTTCTTGAAGAATTGTAGAGAGGCCATGGGAACATAAACACAGAGACATGGAAGAGAGAACTAGGGTCACGGTCAGTCTTCCTGAATAACTGCCTAGTTACTTGGAATCTCAAACCAATCTGTTAGGTCAATAATTACACAGAATTACTCTAGACCAGAGGAGCTCTATGCAGAAGGGATCTAGGCCTATTTCCTGGGGTTCCAGACATTCCTAATTTGTACCTGTTGTCCTCACATGATTATTACTACTGTCTTCTCCACTCCCAGTAAAGTCCCAGTATAGATGATGAATTTTGATCACTCAATCTCAAATAATTGTCAAACAACTCAGTGATGATTATGATTAGAAGGAAGAATGAGATAAAGACAAGGACAATGATCATGACTGAATGATTTTCCTTAACTCATCAGATCAGCTGTCTTTATCTACAGGCTGAATCTCTCCATTACACAATATTGTTTTCTCATTTTCTGAGGGCCAGGCCTGATGCTGAGGGCTAATTAATCCTACATGTCATTGAGCTTGTAGATGAACAATATGGAATAAAAGATATCATGCAGTGTTCAGGGGGAGCCCCTGGGAGTTCCCTGAGCCACTTCTGCTTCTCTCCTGTTAGGGTGAATGTCTAACTCTTGCCTCTGGCCTTGGACTTCTCACATCCTGGGGACTGGTGCCAGGTTCCATCCTAGGAGTCTGGGATGCAGCTGCTTCTTCAACAGCACCCCCATATGGGCATGATTCTCTGACTACTCAGGACCCAGAAGCTGTGGTTTCCCTTAAGGGCTGTCCCAAGTCTCAGGGAGAAAAAAGCGACTGTCCCTAAACATAGTATCCCCAGCTATACCAATGCCCAGCCTCAGCTCCTCTCCCCCCCCCCACCAGCTCCTGCACCTTCAGCAGATGTCTCACCACAGACCACATCCTCACAAGGTGACCACAGTCAGAAATTTGGAAATTCAGATCTGGCGGGATCCTGGAGATCCTCATGGGGCTGGGCAGGCATATCCCCAGCTGTTGCAGCTGCAGCTCTAGATGCCCATGCCCTCCCCTGCTCCAGACTGATATACACTGAGAACTGAATTCTGGCAGTGAGAGAAGAGTCTGTGTCCAGCTGGCCCTTTTCTCAGTGTCCCTGGAAACTGGCTTGTCTCTCCTTTTGAAAAGGGGTAGGTATGCTATTCCAGTGCTCCCCTGTCAGAAGGACTTGTGCTAGCCTCCTGCTGCCTCATTTCTACTCACAGTCCTCAGAGACTCTCCCTGTGGGTATAAGGTGCTCATTCTTCCTAGGCCCAGGTGTCCTCAGCTTCCTGCTTCTGCCATCCCCAATGGCTCTTCTCAAATCATATGATTGTCCCACTGCAGGGTGGGGAATTGGGGATTCTGAGAAAGAGAATGACAGATTTGTTCTGGAGACATAAGAATGGTTCTGAGTCTCAGAATTCTCAGTTAGGGGCTAGCTCTGTAGTACCAAGCCCCTTTGGTGAGGCTAACAAGATCTTAAGAACCCTGCCTCCTCTGGCAATATTTGGGGAGGAGAGTATTCCCTACCTCAGCTCTCCCCAGGAATTAGGAGAGACTCTTTTACCCTAGTAGAATATATGCTATCACAGACTCACTGACCTGGAAGGGATATTCTAGTTCCTTCTGTTGATCACTTAGTAGAGGTACAGAGGGAGTTTTTCTTGCATAAAGCACACAGAAAGTTTGTATAAACTCTGTGTCCTGGGACTTTAACAATATCAGCCAAGACCTGGGAGGACCAGACATTGTAAAACACCTGGCATGATGTGATCCTGAAACTGGATGGTGGTTTTTTAGGCAATTTTAATTCTTTAACTTCAATCTCTCCATCCAAGTTCTTAGAATGCCTGACATGGACAGTCCAATATGGGGCAGCAGAGACCAGACATGGGGAGCTGAGAGCTGAAAAGAGTTGAAGCTCTTCATGGGGGAACCTAGACATCCAGTGGCAGGCTGCAGGGGTTGTTACAGGAGGAGGGATGCAGGGATACAACTCTGGTTCTGCATTTTCTGCAGTGTTAGTTTTCCATCATCCTAACAAACACCAGAAATAATGAACTAATATGAATGAAAGGTCTCTTCTTCCTTTCAGGTGTCTACATTTTGGTCCATGAGCAGTTGACTACATCACTTTGACCCTGAAGTAAGGGAGTCTATCATGTTGGGCAGCACATGGTAGAGAGGATCTGCCCACCTCATGGCAGGTAAGGGTAAGAGGAAAAGAGAGAGGAATGGGCCTCCATTAACACCTTGAAGGGCACACTATGACTGGAGACCTTCCAAAAGCCCCAGGTCTTAAAGGTTTTGCCATCTCAACACAGCCATAAAGCCAGACTGCAACATCAAGGACCCTTCTACCTGCACTCGCTGCTCTACTTCCTGCTCTAGAACTTGAGATGGCTTTTAAAAAACTTGTAAAAACAGACAAAAGTTAGAAACTGTGCAATGTTAGCAAAACATAATCTTACAGTGTTTTGGTTTTTTATTACAATAATATTTCATAAGAATGTTCATGTTTTTGCCATAGGACTGTAGACAAGGGGCCTGGATGGAAATAAAAAAAAAATCATCCAAGACTTTCAAATCAGAATTAAGCTGGTTTGCCACATCATGTTCAAAGGAAGATGTGTTCAAAGGCAAAGACTAATCATAAATTTGTTCACAAATCTCAATTTAAAGGAGTCCTATGTAAGAAAAACACTTAGAAATTATATCCTTGCATGGACTTCAAAAGCTGATCTTACAAATATTTTTTAAAAAATAGATAATTAAAAATATTTTGTCCAGCAGAGCTGGACATCAGGCTGGCTGCTACTGTAACTTGGATCATTTATCTCCAGTCACATTTCAGCTAATTGCTGCATGGAACCATGTGATGATGCTTTGGACCCCAAGCACACTTTGTATTGTTTGGGATCCAGATTGGAGTCATGGAAGACAGAGTGTTGGACATGCTCTACTCCTACCTAATGGATTCTTAACATCTTCAAACATACTTGGAGAACATTATTGAAAATGTCCACATCCTTCAGCCCCAGCCATGGATGGAAATTGCCACCCACTTGGAGAAGATGTCCCTTATAAGTACAAGTAATGCCAAACCCATAGTTTCTCCAGAAGCCAGTTTTTGAGTAAAAGGAAAAAAAATGGTTGTCCCTGGGAACTTTCCCATCATAAATAATCTTTCAATCATACTGTCTAAAGATGATTGTGGAATATGTTTATTGGCCCCAAACTCTATTTGCTCAACACTGTTGCAGGAGTTCCATGGTAAACACCAGGTCAACTTCACAGAAGAATTGCAAAGATTTGTTATGAAATGGGAAGATCTTACCCTGAGGGCCAGAATAATTTAAAATTCTGAAGACGAAGGCAAAACCTTCATATCACCTTTAGGGTACTTCCTGCTATAATTTCTCATCAGTTCCACTAGTTTGGCCTTATCAGGGTTGGAATCAGAATTAAAAAGTAGTACAACCACTTTGGCATGCTGACTTGGGGTGGGACATATCTTTCCTAAGTTTTCCAGAAACCTCACAAACATGTCAAAATGTCCAGATAATGGCACCAGTATATGACATTTTCATCTTTGAGCTCTTTGTGTTTGTTCTTGGATCCAGGGAACTAGAAGGGAAAAAGCTACTTCAGGGAATTGGAGAGGAAGAATAGGTATCCAGACTTCTGGTTGATTCTGTTGGCCAGCTCCTGAGTTTCTAGTTCCTCATGCTCCACTAACTGGATCTTGCTGAAAATATTCTGTAGGTCTGCATGCCTCCTCACAGCAACTGACATCTTTCCTTTATACTTCCTGTGTACAAGCAGTAGGTTCAGAACGCACTCTGCCCCATACATGGGATTCACCACAGGACGATAGCCACACCAGATCTCCTTGAAGTCCATGATGCATATCCGGGTCTTGGTAGCGGCCTTTATCATTTCCACTACCTACATGATGATGTCAACCAAGGCTTCCATCTAGGCTGAGTCCATTCTTCCTGGGAGGGAGGGGTACAGGGTGGCTAACAGTCCACAGCCAAACACAAATTCTTCCCAGTCAGAAATTCTCATTGCAGAACTTCCTCTTGAGGGCAGGACTGAAACCTCATGAAGGAAGCAGGAATTCCTATGCATGGTCCTCTACACATCTATGTGTTGCTGTATTTGCTCATTAGGATGATTTCTCCGTGGATCTGAATTGTGTGATAACTCTGCTCTGTAATTTGGCAACTGAGAATGTAGCTGTGCAGTTTGTACTGGTATCTTGGGTTTTTGTTCAGGGTGAGCATGATAGCTTAGTGAATCTTACTGTTCTGGAGATCTCAGATGTACCCCTTCTTGTTCTGTTCAGAATGCTCATTAAAAAAAGCTGATATATCTCACAAGACCCAAAACATTTCTGTAGTGCTCAGTCCTGTCTGCCTGAAGAGCAGGGACTCAATGATATTTAAACTCCTCAGGAAACTCTTCAGATGATCTCTGTTGATGTAAAGATCATCATCTACTTCCAGATCACTGTCCAAGCAGTGCTCATGCATATACTCGAGTATCATGAAAGTCTTCTGGGGTGGATAAGTGCCATCCACACCCCATAGTGGCACAATTAGAAATGGTACAGGTGTGTCTTAACACTCACTAGAGAAAAACTCCACTTTCCCAGAAATTGTTTTAGGTCGTATTCTGAAGGCAGCCACAGCAGGAGTCTGAAGTATTTATGGGTGGTTATGACTCCCACAAAGAGAAGTTTCCTGTCATGCGAGGCTGCCACTGGGCCAAGCCTTGTGGCCATATCTGTGCCCTACAGACATTTTCTTGTGCCCCCGCAGGCCTGGGATCCTTTTGCCCACAGCAGTCCTTCAGGCTAGTATGGCACCACTAACCCACTGGTTTCAGCTCTGAAGCACGGGGTAGGAAAAGACTGTGAGGCCAGGCTAAAGCCCAGCAGGAGTCAGATATGAGGCAACAAGCAGAGCTAGGCTTGCTAACTTGCCTGGAGCCATGTCCACACCAATCTGCCTATAGGGCCACTTTCACGGCCTATGTTCAGAAGCCCTCCCACCACAGCTCCCAGCGGCAGAGACTGGTTGCCCTCATGCTAGGAAGCCTGGTCCCAGCTTCTCAGCGGGTGCCTAGGGCCATCCTTGCCCATGGCAACCCTGGAGCTGATAGCAGGCCTGGTGCTGAAGCTTCATTATGCACACCTGCCTGCACAACAGTGACCTGCACCTTTAAGAGGGGAACATGCCCTGCTCTTGCAAGCTGCCTCTCCTGAGCAAGGCCACCATGACTATTCAAGCTTTGGCAAAGAAGCGTGGGGCCAATGAAAATTCATTGGCAATGGCACCTGCTCAGAGATCTTGGTCCTGTCCTTATGGTGCCCCGGCAGGCTCCACCCCTGTTCTCCATGTGGCCTAGACTGCTACTGCTGCTGCTGCTGCTGCTGCACATGGCTCACCATTGCCCTTTGATTTATTTTGAGTTAATGTTTGTGCAATGTGAGAAATAGGGTCTAGTTTTATTTTTCTACATATTCCACTATGGCTTTCTATCATGCTGTCTCTGTGATAGAGTCAGAAGCTTATGGGGACCTGTGAAGCCATGAGCCAAAAATTAATCTGCCCTCCTCTAACTTGTTCCTGTCACGTAAAATGGTCACAGTGAAGAAGAGCTGACCACCACAAATGGGACAGTTGCAGAGCACATTAGTGTTTCTTGTAGTCCTGCCCAGCATGAAATACTGAGGGGAGTCCTAAGACTTAAGAAGGGTAAGAGATGGGAACTTGAGAACCTGGGAAGTTAATATCTCTGCTAAAGGTACTTACATAGCTGAACATAAATCCTAACAGTGATATATCCTTGTATTTTAGTTTCTAACATATTATGTTATAAATTAAAAACAGGAGAAAAAATTTCATAGTTTGAATCAATAATGGAAATGAACACAAAAATTCCAGTGTGCACATCATAATTGTGACAACAGCATCATAAACAATAAGGAAGAGATGAGGGTAGGAGGAGAGGGAACATGGTAATAGAACTCAGGCATATGTTGGTATTGATGTAAAACACATAGAAACCACTATAAAAATAAATTTCAAATATAGATAAAAGGATATAAAAGGTAACAAAAGTGGTATGATAGGGAATAAATAAAACAATCAAAATGGAAGCTGCTAGTGGAGCAGTGAGGAACCTAAAACAAAGGAAAAAACACATGTAAAAAACAGCCCATTGGCAGAAGTCTTTCATTATCTGTGATGACATTAGATGGAACAGATGAGTCTTGGTTTCTAAATACCTAAGAAGCCTGCATCCACACAAAGTTTCACACAATTTCTCTACAATATTGCATTAGGGAGATAAGCTTGGGTTTGATGGATTCTCTTCTAACAGAAACAATGCACCTGGTAACACAAACTTGACCTGCCATGACTTCCCATGCTCTGTCAATGCCACCAGTCTGAGACACAGGACAGGATACCTTTTGGCACAAGTGGCACAGAATGAGGCTGGACACCCTTGCAATAGGCTCTCCAGTGACAGAAGATTTGGGGTCCTCAGGAGGCGGGCTGCTACTCTGTGAAACCTAAACAAGAAAGGAGCAGTGGAGGGGCATTCAGAGGAATCCAGGAGAGAAGCTGGGGTTGTACAGAGTTCAGGAGTGAGGCCAGTCCTGGGAGTGAACAGGAGGAATGGGCATCAGGAGAGTTTAAACTTTGTCTGAGGTTGCAGTAACCACATTCTGAGGGTCAGACTAACACAGGGTCACCCCCAGAACACTGGCAAGAGCCAAAGCACAAGAGGACCTCACCTGTAAAATGCACTGAAGCAGGCTGATTGTATGTGTAAGCATGGCAGACCATGCTGGTTGAATTTCCTAAGGGAGAACATCCTAAGGTCCAGATGCTGTAGGGGAGAGCACAGTGTGAGAAGATGGGGCTCCTAGGAACTATTTCCTTCTCCCAGCATGACTGCATGTGCCTCCTGCTAATCTCAGGGGACTATTTATCACTGTCCAGAAGTCATCCCTGGGAAGGCTTCTCTATCCTAGGGTCCTCTAAAGATACTTACACAGTTTTCTCTGGCATTTCCTCCCACCTCTAGCCATACATACCTTTCCTTAGAAAGAATTTCCTATGTGGTCTTGCATGAGGGAGGGGGGCACATGGTCACTTCTGCCTCCACCCTGGATAAGGCTGTATACAACTCCCTGGAAACCCAGAAGAAATGGGTCTCCCGCCATCAGGGGCGAGTCTCCTCTACACTGCTGCAGTTGTATAAGATCTCCACTCCTATACCCAGGTGGGAGGCGTGTCTTGCCTGGAGGGGCGAGTCCCCTCTACCCTGGCTGCTACAGTATATGAGGGTCTTCCCACTAGAGGGGGAAGTCTGCTGTACCCTGGCAGCAGCAGTATAGGAGCTCCCCCTGACATCCAAATGGGAAGGATCTCCCGCCTAGAGTGGTGAGTCCCCTCTACCCTGGCTGCAGCTGTGTATGAGCTCCCCAGACACCCAGATGAGAGGCATCTCCCACATGGAGGGGTGAGTCCCCTCTAACCTGGCTGCGGCAGTATACAAGCCAGGTGGGAGAGGTCTCCCACATGGAGGGCAAGTAACCTCTACCTCTATATGAGCACCCCAACACCCAGTGAGAGGGCTCTCCTGCCTGGAGGGGCGAGTGGCCTTCTACCCTGGCTGGGGTGGTATTCTAGCTCACCCCAACTCCCAAGTGGGAGGGCTCTCCCACCTGGAGGGACCAGTCCCCTCTACTTTGGCTGGTGCCACATAAGGGCTCCCAGGCACTCTGGTTGGAGGTGACTCCCATCTAGAGGGGCAAGTACTCTCTATCCTGGCTGCGGGAGTATATGAGCTCCCCCTGACACCCAGATGGAAGGGGTCTCCTGCCTGCGATGGTGTAGGGGCTCCCCTAGACACTCAGGTGGGAGGGATCTCCCGCCTGGAGGGGCGAGTCCCCTCTACCATGGCTGCACCGGTATATGAGCTCCCCCTGACACCCAGGTGGGAGGGGTCTCTTACCTGGAGGGGCGAGTCCCTGCTACTCTGGGTGCAGTGGTATATGAGCTACCCCCAACATCAGGGTGGAGGGGGTCTCCTGCCTAGAGGGTCGAATCCCCTCTACTTTTGCTGCAGCGGTGTAGGAAATCCCCCAGACACCTAGGTGGAGAGGTCTCTCGCATGGAGGGGCAAGTACCCTCTACCCTGGCTAAGGCTGAATACAAGATCACCTTGACACCAACGTGGGAGAAGTCTCACGCCTGGAGGAGCTAGTCTCCTCTATTGGGGCTGCAGCAGTATAAGAGCTCGCTGGGACACACAGTGGGGAAGGATCTTCTACCAGGAGGGGCAAGACTGCTCTACCTTGACTGCAACGGTATACAAGCTCCTGAAGACACCCAGAAAGGAAGGGTCTCCCGCCTGGAGGGGTGAATCCCCTCTACCCTGGCTGCAGAGGTATAAGAGTTCCCCCAGGCACCCAGGTGGGAGCGGTCTCCTGCTTTGAGGAGCAAGTGCACCCTATCCTGGCTGTGGAGGTATATGAGCTTCCCAGTCACCAAGGTGGGAGGGGCCTCTTCCCTGGAGGGGCGAGTCCCCTCTGCCCTGGCTGCATAAAAGCTCTTCCCCCATACCCATATGGGAGGGGTCTCCCGCCTGAAGGGGCTAGTCCTCTCTACCCTGGGTGTGGTGGTATACTAGCTTTCACTGACACCCAGGTGGGAAGGGTGACTCCCTTCCTGGAGAAGCTAGTCTCCTAGATCCTGGCTGAGGGAGTATACAAACTCCCCCCAGACCCAGATGGGAGGGATCTTTCACTTGGAGAGCGAGTCCTGTCTACCCTGGCTGCTAGGTATAAGAGATCCCCATGACACCCTGGTGGGAGGTGTCTCCTGCCTGGAGGGGTAAGTACCCTCAACCCTGGCTTCAGCGGTATATGGTATATCCCACTCATACACCCAGGTGGGAGGGGTCTCCCGCCTGAAGGGAAAAATCCCCTCTATCCTGGCGGCAGAGGTATAGGAGCCCCTCAGACACCCAAGTAGGAGGGGTCTCCCGCCTAGAGGGGAGAGTCCCCTCTACCCTGGCTAAGGTTGTATACCAGCTTCCCAAGACACCCAGGTGGGAGGGGTCTCCTGCCTTGAGAGGTGGGTCCTCACTACCCTGGCTTCAGCGGTACATGGGATCCCCCACCCAGACACCCAAGTGGGAGTGGCCTCCTGCCTTTAGGAAAGAGTCCCCTTTACCCTGGTGGCAGGGATATAGGAGCCCCTCAGACCCCCATATGGGAGGGGTCTCCTGCATGGAGGGGTGAGTCCCCTCTACCATGGCTATGGTGTTATAGGAGCTTCCACTCGTATCCAGGTGGGAGGGGTCTCCCACATGGAGGGGCGAATCCCCTCTACCCTGGGCTGCTGTGGTATAGGAGCTCCCATGACAACCAGGTTTGAGGAGTCTCCTGGCTAGAGGGTAAAGTACTCTCTACCCGGCCTTTGGTGGTTTTGGAGCTCTCCTGGATACCCAGGTATAAGGGGTCTCACGCCTGGAGGGGCGAATCACTTCTACCCTGACTGTGACAATATAAGAGAGTCCCCTGACTCCAGGTGGGAGGGGTCTACCTCCTGAAGGGGCGAGTTCCCTCCACCCTGGTTGCAGAGGAATAGGAGCTCCTCCCTCAACACCCAGGTAGTGGGAGGGGTCTCCCCCCTGGAAGGGGGAGTCCCCTCTACCACGGCTGTGGTGGTATAAGAGCTCCCCCTGACACACAGAGGGGAAGGGTCTCCAGCCCGAAGCAGCAAGTCTCCTCTATCATAGCTGGGGAGATATACAAGCTCCACCAGACACCCAGGTGGGAGGTGCCTCCCGCTTGGAGGGGCAAGTTCCCTATTCCCTGGCTAAGGTGGTATATAAGGTCCCCCCAAACACAGTTGGGAGGCATGTCCCGCCTGGAGAGGCAAGTCCCCTCTACCCTGCCTGCAGCAGTACATGAGCTCCCCTACCCTGACATACTTGTGGGAAGGGTCTCCCGCCTGGAGGGGTGAGTCTTCTCTACCTTGGCTGGGGCGGTATACTAGCCCCCCCATACCAAGGATGGAGGGGTCTCCTGCTTTTAGGGGTGAGTCCCCTCTACCCCAGCTATGGTATAGGAGCTCTCCCCAGACACGGAGGTGGGAGAGGTCTCCAGCCTGGAGAGGCGAGTCCCCTCTACCCTGGCTACGGAGACATAAGCATTCCCCAAGACGCCCTTGTTGGAGGGGTCTTTGGCCTGGGAGGAGAGAATCCCCTCTACCCTGGTTTCAGAGGTATATGAACTCCCCCCATACCAAGGTGGGAGAGGTCTCTTGCCTGGAGGGGCGAGTCCCCTCTACTCTGGCTGGGGCTGGTTACAAGCTTCCCCTGACACCCAGGTGAAAGTGGTCTCCCTTCTGGAGGGGCGATTTTCTGCTACCCTGGATGCAGCTGTTTGGGAGTCCCCCCCCCACACACACAGACACCTAGGTGGAAGTAGTCTTCTTCTTGGAGGAGCAAGTCCCAACTACCCTGGCTGCAGCATTATATTAGCTCCCCTACCCTGACACTCCGGTGGGACGGGTCTCTTCTCTACTCTCCCTGGGGTGGTATACTAGCTCACATCAACACCAAGATAGGAGGGGTCTCCTGCCTTTAGGGAGACCTTAGCTGCTGAAGTATAGGAGCTCTCCCCAGACACCCAGGTGGGAGGGATCTCCTACCTGGAAGGGCAAGTCCCCTCTCCCCTGGCTGTGGCAGTATAGGAACTCCCGCTTCACTCAGGTTACAGGGGTCTCCTGACTGGAGGCGAGAGTCCCCTCTACCCTGGCTGCGGCGGTATAAGAGCTCCCCCTGACACTCAGGTGAAAGGGGTCTCCTATGGAGGTGTGAGTATTCTCTACCCTGCCTGTGGTGGTATATGAGTTCCTCTAGAAACCCAGGTGGGACGGGTCTCCCACTTGGAAGGGTGAGTCCCTTCTACCCTGGCTGCAGCCATATATGAGCTCCCCCAGAAACCCAAGTGGGAGCGGTCTTCCGCTGGGGGGCCAGTCCCCTCCAACCTGGCTGCAGTGCTATAGGAGCTTCTGCCAACACCCAGGTGGGAGGGGTCTCCTGCCTAGATGGGCAGTCCCCTTTACCCTGACTGCAGCAGTGTATAAGCTCTCCCGGACACCCAGGTGGAAGGGTTCCCACCTGAAGGGGCTAGTCTCTTCTACCCTTGCTGTGGTGGTATACTAGCTTTCCCTGACACCCAGGTGGGAGGGGTGTCCTGCCTTGTGAGGCACGTGCACCCTACCCTGGCTGCAGTGGTATAAGAGCTCCCCCCCACACACCCAGGTGGGAGGGGTGTCCCACATGGAGGGGCGAGTTCCCTGTACCCAGGCTGCTCCAGTATACAAGCTCCCCATGACACCGAGGTGGAGGGGTGTCCTGCCTAGAGGGGGTGAATCTCCTCTATCCTGGCTAAGGTGGTATACACACGCTCCATGCAACACCCAGTCAAGAGGAGTCTCCTGTCTGGATAAGCGAATCCCCACTACTCTGGCTGCAGCAGTATACAAACTCCCCACCACCACCACCACCACACCCAGGTGGGAAGGGTTTCTGGCCTGGAGCCTCAGTCTTTTCTACCCTGGCTGCTGTGGTATAGGAGCTACCCATGAAAACCAATTTGGAGGGATCTCCCGCCTGGAGGGGTGTGTCTTCTCTTCCCTGGCTAGAGTGGTATACTAGCTCCTCCTCCACCACACACACCAAGGTGTGAGGGGTTTCCCCGCCTTGAGTGGCGAGTCTCCTCTACCCTGGCTGCTGCAGTATAGGAACTCTCCCTCCAACACCCAGGTTAGAGGGGTCTCCTGACTGAAGGGGCAAGTTCCCTCTACCCTGGCTGTGGGGGCATAAGAGCTTGCAGACACCCATATTGGAATGCTCTCCTGCCTGGAGAGGCAAGTTCCCACTATTCTGGCTAATGTGATATACAAGATCCTATGGACACTCAGGTTGGAGGGGTCTCCCGCTGAAGGAGCCAGACACCTCTACTCTGACTGAAGCGGTATACTACCTCCCCCGGACACCCTGGCTGCAGCGGTAAAAGAGGGGTCTCCCCTCTAGCCTGACTGCAGCGGTATAAGAGCTTTCCCCAACTCCAGAGTGGGAGGGGTCTTTGGCCTGGATGGGCAAGTTCCCTCTTGTGGTGAGCCGCTTCTGCCGCTTCTGCAGACTATGGTCGCCATTACAAGATGGCGCTGGCTCCGCTGTGGTTTGTGACAAACAACTCCTTATTTGGGAGAGTTGGCGCATGGTTTTTCAACACCCTATGAGAAAGTGCATGGTTTTTCAACACCCTATGAGAAAGTGCCACGTGGCAGCTTCGCATTGGGGCTTGAGATGCTTTATTAAGGCTGGGAGGGGCATCCGGGATTCAGAAGAAGAAATATCAAGGGCCTGAATAAACTGCTGAAAGAAGGTTCCTGAGTTGCGTCTTCCTTGCGGGCAAGGGGTCGCGACACCCTTTAGCCTGGCTGTGGCAGTATCTGAGCTCCCCCAATTCCCAGGTGGGAGAGGTCTCCCGCCTAGAGGGGTGAGTCCTTTCTACCCTGGCTTCAGTGGGATATGAGCTCCCCCTGACTCCCAGGTGAAAGGGGTCTCCGCCTGAAGGGATAAGTCCACTCTACCCTGACTGCGGCAGTAACGGAGCCCCGGGCCGCCCTCAACACCCAGGTGGGAGAGTTCTCTTGCCTGGAGAGGTGAGTCCCCTCTACCCTGGCTGCAGCGGGATATGAGCTTCCCCAGACACACAGGTGAAAGGTGTCTCCCACCTGGAGGGTGGAGACCCTGTTACCCTGGCTACAGTGGTATAGGAGCTCCCCCCCCCCCAGTGCACACACACTCAGTTGGGAGGTATCTCCTGCCTTGAGGGGTGAGTCCGCTGTATCCTGGCTAAGGCTGAATACAAGCTCACCTAGACACCAAGTTGGGAGTGGTCTCTCGCCTGGAGGAGAGAGTCTCCTCTACCCTGTCTGCTGAGCTATAGGAGCTCACAGGGACGCAGGTGGGAGAAGTCTTCCGCTTGGAGAGGAGGGGCAAGTCTGCTCTACCCTGGTCGCAGAGGTATAGGAGCTCCCCCCACACACACACACATAGAGGCATAGAGGTGGGAGGGGTCTCTGGACTGGAAGGGTGAGTTCATTCTACCCTGGCTGCAGAGGTTTAAGAGCTCCTGGAGTCACCCAGATGGGAGGTCTTTCCAGCCTGGAGGGGCCAGTCCCCTCTACCCTGGCTGCAGCAGGATACAAGCTCCCCCCAAAACACCCAGGTGGGAGGGGCCTTTCTCCTGGACAGGCAAGTCCCCTCTACCCTAGCTGAGGCGGTGTATCAGCTCACCAAGACACCCAGGTGGGAGGGGTCCCTCACCTGGAGGGGCTAGTCTCCTATATCCTGGCTGTGGCAATATATGAGCTCCCCTTGACACCCAGGTTGGAGGGCCTACCAACTGGAGGGGCGAGTCCCCTATACCCTGGCTCTGAGGGTATACAAGCTGCTACAGACACCCAGGTGAAATTGGTTTCCTACCTGGAAGGGAGAGTACCCTCTACCCTGGCTAGAGCAGTATAGGAGCCCGCCCACCAGAAACCCAGGTGGGAGGGGTCTCCTGCCCATAGGGTCGAGTCCCCTCTACTCTGGCTGTGGCAGTAAAGGAACTCCCTGAAACAACTAGATGGCAGTGGTCTCCTGCATGGAGGGGCGAGTCACCTCTACCCTGGCTTCAGCAGGATATGAGCTCCCCCAACACCCAGGTGGGAAGGGTCTACCGCCTGGAGGGGCGAGTCCTTTCTACCCTGGTTGAGGAGGTATAAGACTTCCCTGAGACATCCAGGTTAAAGGGGTCTCCACCTGGAGGGGCGAGTCCCTGCTACCCCGGCTGCAGCTGTATACTAGCCCCGACCCCCCAGACACCAGGTGGGAGAGATCTCTTGCCTGGAGAGGCGAGTTCCCTGTACCCAAGTTGGGGTGGTATACTAGCTCCCCCCGACACCCAGGTTGAAGGGGTCTCTCGCCTGGGGGGGCGAGTCCCCTCTAGCCTGGCTGCAGAGGTATATGAGCTCCCCAACACCCAGGTGGGAGGGGTCTTTTGACTGGAGGGATGAGTCCCCTCTACCCTGGCTGTTGTGGTATAGGAGCTAACCCCGATACCCAGGTTGGAGGGTCTTCGGCCTGGAGGCGCGAGTCTCTTCTACTTTGGCTTGTGCCATGTAAGAACTCTCAGGACTCTCAGGTGGGAGGGGTCTCCCTCCTGTAGGGGTGACTCCCCTGTACCCTGGCTGCGGTGGTAATTGAGCTGTCCCTGAAACCCAGGTACGAGCAGTCTCCCGACTGGAGGGGCGAGTCCCTGCTACCCTGGCTGCAGTGGATACGAGGCCCCCCCACGCCATAACACCCAGATGGGAGGGGGTCTTCCGCCTGGAGGAACGAGTCCCCTCTACCCTGCTGTTGTGGTAATTAAGCTCTACCTGACACCCAGATAGGAGGGATCTCCCGACTGGAGAGATGAGTCCCTGCTACTCTGACTGCAGCAGTATAAAAGCTCCCACATGACACCCAGGTGGGAGGGGTCTTCGGCCTGGATAGGGGAGTCCCCTCTAGCCTAAATGCAGAGGTATAAGATCTCCTACACACATACCCAGATGGGAGGGACCTCCCCTCTGGAGGGGTGAGTCCCCTCTACCCTTGCTGCAGGGATATAAGAGCCCCCTCTGACACCCAGGAGGGAGGGGTCTCCTGCCTGCAAGTGCGAGTCCCTTCTACCCTGGTTGGGGCGTTATACTAGCTCCCTGACATACAGGTGGGCGGAGTCTCTAGCCTAGAGAGTCGAGTCCCTGCTTCCCTGGCTGTGGTAGTATATGAGCCCCCCTCCCCCACAGGACACCAGATGGGAGAGGTCTCTGGCCTGGAAGGTCGAGTCCCCTCTAGCCTGGCTTCAGCAATATAGGAGTTCCCCGGGACACCCATGGGTGAGGGGTCTCCAGCCTGGAGGCAAAAGTCCCCTCTACCCTGGTTGGGGCAATTTCTAGCACCCCCCCATCCAGGTGGGAGGGGTCTCCGGCCTGCAGGGGCAAGTCCCCTCTACCCTGCCTACAGAGTATAGGAGTTCCCCAGACACCCAGGTGAAAGGGGTCTCTAGTCTGGAGGGGCGAGTCCCTGCTACCCTGGCTGCAGCTGTATAGGAGCCCCCCACTGGATACCCATGTGGGAGGGGTCTCTCGCCTGGAGGAGCCAGTCCCCTCTACCTGGCTGCAGAGGTGTAGGAGCTTTCCCTGACACCCAGGTTTGAGGGGTCTTCTGCCTAGAGGGGCAAGTCCTTTCTACCATGGCTGCAGCGCTATAAGAGCTTCCCCAGACACTGACGTGGGAGTGGTCTTCCGAATGGAGGGGTGAGTCCACACTTCCCTGGCTGCTGTGGTATAGGAGCTCCTCTTGACACCCTGATGGGAAGGGTCTCCTGCCTGAAGGGGCAAGTTCCCTCTACCCTGGCTATAGGGTATAGGAGCTCCCCCCAACACACACCCAGGTGGGAGGGGTCTCCTATCTGGAGGGGCGAGTCCCCTCTACCTTGGCTGCAGAGGTATAAAAGCTCCACCCCCCACACCCAGTAAGGGGAGGTTTCCTGCCTGAAGGGACAAGTCCCCTCCACCCTGACTCTTGCAGTATAGGAGCTCCCATAACAACCAATTGTGAGGAGTCTGCTGCCTGGAGGGTACAGTCCTCTCTATCCTGCCTGTGGCAGTATAAGAGCTCCCGCAGACACCCAGGTGGAAGGGACCTGACACATGGAGTGCTGAGTCCCCTCTACCTGGCCCGCCTGTATAGGAGCTCCCCCTGAACATCCAGGTGGGAGGGGTCTCCCATATAGAGGGACGAGTTCCCCTCTACCATAGCTGTGGCGGTATACAACGTCCCCCTGACACCCTGGTGGGAGGGGTCTCCCGCCTTGTGCAGCAAATAACCTTTATCTAGCTTTGGTGATATATAAGCTCCACCAGACACCCAGGTGGGAGGGGTTTCCCGTCTGGAGGGCAAGTCCCCTCTACCTGGGATAAGGGAGTATATAAGCTCCTTGGAACACACAGGTGGAAGGGGTCTCCCTTCTGGAAGGGCAAGTCCTCTCTACCCTGGCTGCTGCTGTATAGGATCTTTCCTGACACCCAGGTGGGAAAAGTCTCCCTCCTGAAGGGTAGAGTCCCCTGGATCCTGCCTACAAAAGTATAGGAACTCCCCCTGACACCCAGATGGGAGGTGTTTGCCGCCTGGATTGGCGAGTCCCCTCCACCCTGGCTGCGGAGATATAGGAGCTCCTCGCAACACCCAGGTAGGAGGGGGTCTCTTGCTTTGAGGGGAAAGTCCCCTCTACCCTGGCTGCACCAGGATAGGAGCTCCCCCTGACAACCAGGTGAAAAGGGTCTCGGCCTGGAGGGGCGAGATCCTGCTACCCTGGCTACAACTGTATATGTGCCTCCCACACACAAACACACATAGGTGGGAGGGGTCTCCCGCCTTGAGGGGCGAGTCCTCTCTATCCTGGCTAAGGACCCTTTTACCGACTCCCTCCTGTGACTCACTTCTGTTCCCCTTATGGTGTGGTATCCTGATTCATTCTGGCCTGGGTTCTTCAAATGGATCCTGGTTGCTCACCACACCATCCCAACCTCCACACCACAGGTATCCCCTCACAGTGCCCAATTTTGCCCCTCCTTTGGTCCAGATCCCTCACTGAAGATCTATTCACCTGGGGCAGAGGAGCGGAATTGGCTGGCCTCTGCGCCCTGAATGCTCCCTACGGGAAACAGCCCTGCCACTTGCCTGTATCCCCTTTGTGGCCTGAACCTTGATGCCTGGCAATTAACAGGCGCCTTGCTCCAACCCAGCCCTGAGAGATCCCCTCCCTTCCCTCCACTGCCCTCTTGCCTTGCATGCTGCCCATTTCCCAATCCAGCCTTTCCTATCCCTGACATTTGCACTCCAGTCCAAGGGCCTGACCACTCACCTGATCCCCTTATCATGTTCCTCATGTCTCTTGGTGTAGTGTGGAATCTCTTCACGTTGGGTCTGACCTAAGGGCCTCTTGCTTGGGCCCACCAGCATGGTCCCCTAGGTGCCCCTTGAACTTCCCACTGTATCCTGGACCTCCTGCAGCTCTTTCTAACTTTCACCTTGTGCTTTCCTCTGGCAATCATCTGTCTCCTGATCCTTGGGTCCCTCATCCTGGGTCGGTCTGGTGAATCCCTTGCCACCGCTCCTGGTTTGGGTCCTTGCTCTTGCCCCTCTGCACACCTACCATGAACCCCCACCGTGCCCTCCCTTTGCCCTCCTCCTGGCCCCCTTCCTTTGCCAGACTTCCTTTTGCCAGGTCCTTAGCCCTGGTTCTCATCTGGACAAGGACACCTTATGGGAAACAGAGCCGTGTTCCTCAACTAGGCCCCTTGCTCTCCCTGGATGCTTGGTCCTTCACCTGGAACCCTGACACCTGGCAGTGACCCTGGGCCTGCAGCCTGCCTGTGCCCTGCTGCATCCCCTGCCTTCCTTCCCAAGTCTTGTCCACTGTCCTGAGCCCACTGCCCACTGTGTCCTCCTTTGACCCTCCTTTTGTTCCTGTCCCTGCCAAGCCCCCTTTCCTGATCCCTTTCCCAGGATTCACACCCATGCCAAGGGAGTGGACCTGGCCTGTTAGCCCTTCTGGCTCCCTAAGGAAAAAAGTAGCCCTGCCCCTTGCCTGGGCCCTTTGGCCTCCATCAGCCCGGGTACTACTCCCCAACCCTATCCGTGGACCTGGGCCTTGAGGCTTCCTCCCTGTGCGACACCATCTACCCTCTCTCCTCTCCCTACCCTCCCCAGCCCTGCTCTGGTCCAGCTGCCTCCCTGAGGATCTACTTTCCTGGGGCAGAGGAGTGGAATTGGCTTGTCTCTGTGCCCTGAAGGCTCCTATGGGAAACAGAGCCCTGCCCCTCGCCTGGCCCCCTTTGGCTGCCTGAAACCTGACACCTGACAATGGATATGGGGCCTTGTTTGGATCTTGATCTGCTGGATTCCCTCCCTCCCCTCCCCTGCCTTCTCGCCTTGCATGCTGCCCCAACCCAGCCCTCCAGAACCCTGACCCTTTGTGCTCCAGTCCCTGGGCCTGGCTCCTTGCCTGGGCCCCTTACTGCTTTCCTTCGTTGTGTGGCATAGTGTTGTATGGCTTCGCATGGCATCGCTTTATGTGGGATTGGATGTGAGAGCCCCTTTCTTGTGCCACCTACCTTGTTCCCCTCAGTGCCCCTTGTGCCGCCCACCCGCCTGCTGTCTCTTCATCCTCACGTTGCCTCTTCCTCCCCTTCCCTGCTTTTCCCTTGTGCTGTCCCCTGCTTATTGGGTCTCTCATCATCTTGGGTCAGGTCCGCACATTGCCTGGACTCCTTGCTTGGTTCCTGGCTCTCCCCCCTCTCCATACCCACTATGACCTCATGTAGAGCCTTGACGTTGCCTTCATCCTAGTGCTGCCCACCTGCCCAGTCCTGCCCTTCCCTGCTCTGCCTTGGCATGGGACTACATCTAGGTCCCCAGCCTGGTCTCCTTGCTGGGGTTCTGGTCCCCAACCCAACAACATGCATCCTCTGGCCTATTCCCCTGTGCCTTCCTTTGGACCTCGTGTTGTCCCTGTCCCTTCTGTGTCCCTTTTCCTGATCCCTTTAGTAGGATGCACACCAGGGCCGGGGACTTGACCTGGCCTTTTGGACCTTTGAGCTCCGTTTGGGAAAATGTAGCCCTGCCTTTTGCCTGGGCACTTTGGCCTCCCTCATCCAAGGCCATGTTCCCCACCTCTGACATCCAGTAGTGGATCTGGATTTTGAGCCATTCCCTGCGCCACCCACTCCCATTTCTATTCTCCTTCCCTTCCCCAACTCTGTCTGTTTTCATGAGACACCGGCCTAGGTCCTACCACTTGGCTCTCCATTCCTTGGCCTTGTCCCTTGCTTGAAACCATGGCTGCCCGTCTCAAAGATCCTGTTTCTGTCCTATGATTTCAGGCTCATTTTTCTGGCCCTCTCCTGTGCCTCCCCTCTGTTCCCCTTGTATTGTGGTATCCTGGCACTGCCTGGGCTCTCCCCTCTCCCTGTTTCTACCTAGCCTGGTCTCCTCGAAGGGGTCCTTGCTCCCCAGCGACCCCACCCCCCAATTCCAGGTGCAATGTATCCCCTCACACTGCTCTCCTTTGCTCCTGGTCTCTATGTGGTTCTACTCACCTGTGGCAGAGGAGTGGAATTGGCTGGCCTCTGGGCCCTGAAGGATCCCTATGGGAAACCTAGCCAAGCCCCTTTCCTGGGCCCCCTTCACCTTACAAACCTTGACACCTGGCAGTGGACTTGGGCCTTCTGCTGACCTTGCACTGCACCATCATCTCCCTTCCCTCCCCTACCATTTAGCCTTGCATGCTGCCCCTACCCCAACCCAGCCCTCCCTAACCCTGATGTTTCATGCTCCAGTATCCGGGCCTGGCTGCTTGCCTGAGCCCTGAACCAGGTTCCTAGTGTTGTATGGCAGCCAGGATAGAGGGAACTCACCCTTCCATGTGGGAGGATAGCGGAAGGGAGGAGGAGAGAAAAGAGGGAAAAGAGTGAAGAGAGTGTGAAAGGGGAAGAAGGATGGAAAGAGAGTAGGAGAGAGAGGAGGGGAAAGAGAAGAGGGGAAAGAGATGTGAGGAGCCAGGAAGAGGAGGGCAGGCACAGAAGGGAGGAGGAAAGTGGGGAGAGAAAGATGCACTGAGGGAAGGAAAGAGAACAGAGGGAGGTTTCAGAACTCATCCAGCAACTGCAGGAGCACAGGAGCCAGTGGGAAGACTTCTGCTGAGGTCAGCAGCTCACCTCAGCAGCCCACAGAGCTGAGGTGGGATTGCCATCTTTGGTGTCTTCCCCAGGGCCCTTCTGTTCCCAGAACCCCCTACTCTGGCCTCTCCCTAGCCTGGGCTGAGATCCCATGGGGACACCTCTGTCCCCACCTGACAAGACCAAGAAACAGTTTAGGGCTGACAGTATTACAAGTCCAGAGTCTCAACCACCAGCTCAGTACCCTAATGTCTTCATATCTGCCCCTTGAGAAACACCATACAAAATCATTGGGAGATCAAATCAAAGGGTTGAGATAGCACTACATAAGAATCAGTTTTCTGATCAATATTGCCAGTCTGTTTTCTGATTAGGAAACTGAGGTAGTCAATGGTTAAGTCCTGTCCTGCTCTTATTGCAAGTCCATCCAGTAGGAAGGGAAGGGAAGGACAGAAGCCACCATGAAGACTGAAGGTGACCTCTAAGAAAGTCCAACCCACACACTAAGCTTGGCTTCTGTGTGGCTTGGGCATGAACAGTGGCTGTGAGGATTCTGGGGCCTGGGATTCAAGCCTGTTGCATATGTACTGGGAGTACATGATTTTCTCTTGTGGCTGGAAGGGGACATTTTCAGGGAGGTTCTGAGCTGGGTCCCCTATCCTAGAAGCTGGTGTCAAAAGGCTGTAGAGGGGTTGGGACATTGGTCAGCTCAGGATTCATATAGGCAACAGATACCAACAATCTTCCTGTGAATTGGTCACATCACAGACCACAGTTATAAGGCAGAAAAGCTCAGCACACTGAGACCAGAAATAGATTTGGGCAGAGGTGCAGGGGCCAGTGTCATCCCCACACTGGAAAGGATCAGGGCACCCCTTACTGTGCCTGACCCCAACTCCTGTGAGCCCCCCATCACTGACTCACCACCCTCTACCAGCCATCTGTTTCCCACATTCTCACTTCTTACATACAATACCCATCCTCCATCCATTCTCAGGTCTGTAGACAAGTGAAGGGGCAATTCAAATTCCCATGGCACTTCCTGTGCCCTTCCCATACCCTAAGTGCTAGAGACAGAGGGTAGCAGCAGCTCTAGAGGGGGTCAGATCACCCTGTCTCTCCTAGGGGTGTGGCTCCCAGCCCCAGCTACACTGTCCAGGGGTCCCAGAGGCCACTTAATAATTGATCTTGGCTGCAAGAATGGGCATGCAGGTCAGGTAAATAATGAGCAAAGCCGCCAACCATGGCAGAAGAGCACTTGACACAAGTTGAGGAGCTTCAGGTCCAGCCATGTGCAGTGGGGAAACAGGACTAGTTTGGGGAGAAACCTACCTGCAATCCTACTGTGACTAGGACAGAGCTACTGGGACCAACTTGATTCTGCAAGGTGTTCCCTCTGCCCCTCTGGCCATAGGCCTTGCTTCTATCCAGCCTGTCTGCTTTGTGATGTTGGCATTACCTGAGATAATAGGGAGAACACAAAGATTAAAGTATTTACTGCCTGGTACTTTACAGAAAACAACACAAAAATCTCTCCATTAAAACAATTAACTTCTTCTCAGAGTAAGTATTTATTAAAAAAGAAAGGAAGAAACACAGAAAAAGAAAGAAAGAAAGAAAGAAAGAAAGAAAGAAAGAAAGAAAGAAAGAAAGAAAGAAATTTACTTAATTCTAAGTTTTCACTCAATATGTTACATCAGAATTTTAATCACATATTTATTTTCTGTTCCTTCAGAGATATGTTCACCTAGGAAGGAAGAAAGAGAAGGAGAGAGAGAGAGAGAGAGAGAGAGAGAGAGAGAAGGAGAGAGAGAGAGAGAGAGAGAGAGAGAGAGAGAGAGAGAGAGATTGATTTCCCAAACATATTCCCTGTTTAATGGATTGTTTGTTATGTGAAATCAATACATATACCAAAAAAACCTTATGTAAAGTAACTATTACAACAAAATGGTTTAAAATAAAATGTCTTAAGCATAATTTTTAAAAGAGTTTAATGAATAAATACTTTAATTTTAATGTAATCTAATTTTGGAAATCATCTTCTTGATTTTAAAATAGAACATTCTAAGAAAGTAAAGTACCCAGATGACAAATTCATTAAGAGATTCTCCTCTACTAACTCCAAAAATATTTATTTATTTTTTTGCATTTATCTTTTTTTTGTATTTTATCAGTTTGCATATATATATATATATATATATATATATATATATATATATATATATATAAGTTCCACACATGGTGTAATATAAAGTCGATTTGTAGTAAAGTTTGTTTCAAATACAATTTCCATGTATATGTGACTGTGTTTCAGTATTAATTAGTTCTAATATTCTATGTGTATTCTTGTATTATAAAAAGCTTCCTTGATTACTGTAGCATATAAAGTGTTCATAATAACTTTTGGTATGTAATGAAGCATATAAAGTGTTCATAATAACTTTTGGTATGTAATGATGCAAATCTCAAAAATATTTCGGCCTTCTTCAAACATGCCAATGCTAAAATTGTAAAAACATCTTGACAATTCATATATATATATATATATATATATATATATATATCGCACACACACACACACACACACATGCACACGTATACACACAACATACACACACTCTGGAGATTTTTGTTTACTACTAAAATGAATCCATAGGTAACCTTGGTGAAAATGGACAGCTTTACAATATTGAGTCTTCTAATACATGAGCAAAGATCTGACTATATTTACTTAGACTTTTAAAATATTTCTTTGAAAAATGGTTCAGAGTTTCTGTGTAGAGTATTACATATTCTGTTCGATTTAGTAGTAGGACTTTTGTGGTACCTGTATTTATTAAAATTTATCTATGAACACAAAACCGAAATAATTATATTTAATGCAAATTCAGAAAACATAGTAAAAAAAAACCACTTATTTATCCTTAACAATTTAGCTGTACATTCAAAATTTTTACATAAAAATTAGGCCATCTACTAATTTTGAACTTATTCTCTGAAAATTTTAATATTTTAATTAATTTGTTTTCCTTGCCTCATTGCACTGTATGGAATTTGAAATTTGATGAACAGTAAGTAGTGGATATACTTGTCTCTGGATATCTCCCTTAAGCAAACTATTTGCTTTTGACAATTTCCAGATATCCTTAAACAGATGAAGCACGTTTCTCTGATTCCTAAATACTTAATCCTTTAATTGTGTGCTCAGGCACACACAGTTAAGTTTTGCTGTGCTAAGCAAAACAAAGGGGTTCTGTGAGAAACTGTGAACTCTTTGAGCTGTGTCCTTGTTGTAGTCTTGAGAAGATGGCAGAATGTTCTGCCAAATTTAAAATCTATATAGATATAGATATGTCATTGCCCAGAAATTAACTAACTACAACTCAGATAGTAAGAAATATGGAGCACTGTGACCATGAACAAAGTTACTCCGAGAATGTTTATCCATGCTTGATAAGATTAAGCTGCCAGAAAGATGTCCTTCATTTTTGCCTTATAAAAGAAGGGGGGAAAATAAAGCTGCTGCTTATTCTCTACTGGATGTGTGCGTGTGCATGTGTCTTTCTTTATGTATCTCTACTGTACCAGGAATTAGATTGTCAGCAGGTTCTAACATTTAATTATGATTAGAAGTGAAATTTATTATTTTTTCTTGCATCTCTTAACAGACATTTGGAATATTTAATATTCATCTTTACTTTATTACTTCACTTTTATTTACTTTTTAATTCTGAAGCAAACTTTTTTCTGGAAAAACCACATTAGATTGGGATATGTTATTTGTGTGTGTGTGTGTGTGTGTGTGTGTGTGTGTGTGTATACCCTTTATGCATTTCCAGATTTTGTTTAAACTATTATATTTGGAATTTTTGGATTTATACTCAAGTCTCAGGTTAGCCTTTACTGTCTACCCATTTCCACTTATTTGATGTTTCTTTCAGATCTTTGTTTTGTTTTATTTTGTCAGGGTTATTATATTGGTCCAATAAATGGATGTAGGCAGTGCTTTCTCACAGAAAAGATTACTGCATTTATGTTTACAATAATCACAACTATTCTGTGTTTGGCCTTAATTATTTCCTTCTATGTTTGAAATGGGTCACTGAAGACAGTATCTTGACCTGATTTCTTTGTGGGAAAGTCTTTAAAAATGCATTCAATTTCAGTAATATATCCATTTTTCCACTTTGTACTATTCAGATTTTGTTTTTTCTGTGTTTATATAGACATGTCCATTTCATGTAAACTTCAAATTTGCTGGTAAGAATTTATGCATATTATCGATTTATGATGTTTCATTTCTATAGATCTCTTTTTATTCTATTATTATTATTTTTCCTTATTTCTCTCATCGATTTTACTTGTTCAAGTAATTACATGTATTTTTTTAATGTTTTATATTAGGCTGTTTATAAAAAAAACTTTAACAAACTTACTTTCTAGTTTTTATGGGGGCAGTCACCCGATAAATAAATGAAAACAGATTGTGAATGAAGATAAATGGCAATGCCAAAAATTCACCTGCCCCTGACTCATGTCCAAAATCTCATCCAGAATGGGAATGAGGGTAAAGGGGGAGGGGAGGAGATAATTCCAATTTGGGTTTTTATTTTAATGTATTTTTTAAAGCCTCCAGAAATACTCCACCTAAGAAAGGCCTTCTGTTCTAAAACATCAGAGCAACAACCATCACGTGTGTTGTCCCCTATGCCATCTCCCATCCCTGACCTCCTCCTATCGCCCCTATATGGACGTCCTCTGACATGTCGATGGTACTGATAACCTTCATCCATGCTTCTGCTCGGCTGCCCTTTCCAGATCTCCTCACCTCTCACGTGTTGATATCCGCCCCTACCAGAATAGCCCCAATCACTTTTGTACTTCCTGCCTCCGTAAGTTTGATTATAGAACTGCTTGGATCTGCCACTTCTCAGAATATTAGACTCTTCATTTTCATCTCCTGAACTCTCTTCTTTTGGTCTTTGCACTCTGCTATCCATAGAGTTGGCCCCAGGACTGACTACATCAGCAGCAGTCTTTGGATCTTTTACTTTCTCTGGTTTTTCTTTCAGACTTTGAATGGTCCTCTTAGGCTCAAGTTTAACAGGCACAGTTTCTCTCTCTCTGTTTAGAATCTGAGAAGGAAGATGAGACTTTCCCTCTGCTCCAGGAAGTGCAGAAGCCAGGGTCAGATCTGCCTTTCGTGTCTGGGATGACTGCTCGGCCTTCATGTTTGCTGCTCACGCTTGTTTCAGGGGAGTGTGTACAACCTCACTAAATTCATTTACTGCTAAGACTGAACCACATTCTTTAGAGAGATCCAGGTTTTCCAGAGGCAGATCCAATTCTCCTTTCTCATCAGAAGGCAGGACAATATTCTGCCTCATTACAGGATTTTCTATGAACCCCTGAAAAGGGTATCCATACCAAACATGAGGAAAGAAAGGAGGTGCAATGGGAACTGGGCCTAAGAATGGATTAGGTCCAAAGGGCGGTTGTGGATACATGTTCTTGCCACTTAGTGACTCTTCATATTCAGCATGAAGAAGCTGCCCAGTGTTCTCAGATTCAAGATCAGCCTGGTAAGACAACTGTCCATGACTTTCAGACACCTGAGATGGAGGGATAACCAGAGGTGAAGAAAATGTCGGTGGTCCGATATCTGCCTGAGGCATCTGACCATTAACACTGGCCTCAGTCTGCATAGGAAAGTGTGCATCGGTACAAGTACAATCACTTTCATTCTGAGCAGAAGGAGCTTCTTGGAACCAAGGATTATGAGGATACACAGGTACTGGGACCTTTGGGTACATCCTGCAGGCTGCCAGGTAGGCCTGGTGCAAAGGGTAAAGGTAAGAATGTGGGGCCCACATAGGACAACTATATGTCTTCACTCCAAGATTGAAGAAAAATCTAAGAATGTTCTTATCTTTAGGCAGGTCCTCCCCAGTCTGACAGAGTGAATAAGGTGGTGCAATGGCTCGATCTCCCTTTTCATTATAAGGAAACCCAGGATAGAGTGGGTCTTGATAAAGGCTCAGTGTCTGAGGCAAAGGCATCAAGGGCTGGTTAACTGCCTGAATTGACACAGGAACTGGAGAGGGTGTTAAATGAGCTTGAGACACAGCAGAATCAGGTCTAGTGGTCAAAGTCTGTGTCACTGATAAAACAGGAATCGGAGCAGGGACACCTGTTGGTCCAAAAGTTTACAGTGGCTGGTAAAGAAGGCACTGCAGGAGTTAGATGTACCTCTGGAGAAACTAAAAGGGGAGCTGGATTCGAAAGAGACACATGTTCTGCTGGCTTTTGTTCTGCAGGATATGGGCACTCTAATTTCTTTGACTTTGATGGTGATGAAATTCTTGTACATTTTTCATCACTGGTATTCTCCAATGTGCTTGACTCAGGATTTTTATCCAAGTGAATATGTCCATGGATAGGTTCTTTGTCTTTTCGTTCTTCTATATCCATTCTCCGCCTGCTTCCTTTCCAATCACTTACATGCGATGATTTTCTCTGAACACATGAGTTGCTACTCTGAGAAGCGGACTGACTCATTGATGAGCTAGAAAGAGCTGGGAAAGTTCTGAATCTCATAGAGTAAACGAGACTCCTCTATAGCTTGCTTCTCTCTGCGCTCTTCTGGGGAGAGGCCAAAACAGTGAGATTCTCGACTTGTAGGATCAAAATCTTCAACTCTCTCACTATCAGGATTTCTTATGATCTGTGAGGGTGTCCTGCTAAGATTTTTGTACTCACTGGAGGATTTCTGAGACTGGGACCCTGAAAAATGACTAGAGAACGCATGTTGTCTTACTCCTGAAGGTTGCTGCAGGCGAGGAGGTAGTGCTGATGGGGCTTTTATTGGCTTGCTTGGATTCTTTGGCCCTCTGTAATCCATGTCAGAATGGAAATTTTGTCCAGAATTGGAAGGTTTTTTCATCTTCTTTCCTGACACTGTGTTCCAGCTTTCTGGGGGAGGTGCTTTGAGGTTCTTCTGTGTAGGTTTTTTTCCCAGTTCTTCAACCAAAACTGGTCCATTTTCAGAGTGTATCCCTTGAATGTCTGCATTATAAAACTTTCCATTGTGATCCAACCTAACTTGGCATTTATCTTCAACTTCATATTGTAAACCAGCAGCAATGGAATAATCACGTTTTTGTTGAGCTTGTTTAGACTTTAGCCAAATCTCATACTTGACATTTCTATATACTGCTGGATTAAGTGACTTAAGAACCTTTCTAGATAAAGGCAGGCTAGAAGAGCTCCCATTGTTCTTCAGGTGCTCATCGCCTGACAAAGGTTTAAATCCATTTACATCATTAGCAGTGGTAGTTTTACTCTTGCAACTGTCATCCTCTGAATCGGATATTTCGCTGTTGTTTTCAGTTACTTCAGAGGTGTCTAGTCCCATCATGATTTTACTAACATCAGTCTTAAATACCTTCTCATACAGCAATTCATAAAGGAGAGACTGACACATAGCAGAACTATCTTTATACTTTATGGGATAGACAATATCATAATGATTTCCATTGGAAAAACATAGTAACACCTTTTCAGGAAAATTATTTTCAGTTACTTGTGAAGGAGAGGGAACAGTCACTTCCCGACCGCCTCACCGCCCCGCTCAGGTGCTGGGCCGAGGGTCTGCGGCCCCACAAGTTTCCTGGTCCCAACGAGAGTGGGGCTAGGAAAGCCCCAATTACATGTATTTTTAATAAAGAAACATTTAATTTTCTCTGTATTATTTTCTTTTGTATTATTAAATTCATATTATTTTTTATAATATTCTTGTTGAATTTGTTTATCTTTCCTTGAACATTTTGAAAAAATGTTAATTCAATTTTAGCTTTTTCTATTCTCTGATAATACATGGTTTTAAAGCTTCAGTCTCCCTCTAAAACACTGTTTCCATGCATCTCAACTTTTGATATATTGTATTCTAATATAGTATATACCTAATTTTTTTAAGTTCCATTGTGATCTCTGCCTTAAAACATAAAAAGATCTTTTGCTTTTAATGTTTAGCTTAACTTCACTCTGTACTCACAAAATTTTTTAATTTTATTCCTTAGAAATCTGTTAAGATTCCTTTGAAGTGCCAGTCATTTAATTTAAATGTACAGTGTGTGAGGGAAAAGACTAAGTATTTGAGGGAGACCAATAGAGTGAAGAAAGAGCCTCAAGAGCAAGAGTGGAGGGGAGGGCATTGGAAGTCCTGGGGCATAAAATCTACAAGATCATCCTATGTCCATGCATGGATATACCACAATGGACCTCACTTTTATATATAATATAATGTACTAGTGAAAATAATGAATAACAATATTAATAATTGATCTGTATTATAGAGCAAGTGTATCATGGGGAGAGAGGAGGAGAGGGAAAGGAAAAGTATTAAAAATGACATTGATCAAATTATGTGCATGTTCAAATAAAGCATAATAAATACAAATATTGTGTAAAGCTATAATGAAACTAAAAACATCATAATGGATTCTAAAAATAGATATTCTATAGATTTAGAATACAATCATAAACGTTATTAGGTCAAATTTTATGTTCAAGTTGCCTGATTTTGCAATATCTTGATTTTGACATTATTTTGCTACTCATACCTTACTACAAAATATATGCTAGAATCTTCTAGTCTGAGAGCAAACTCAATTTTCTCCCTGTAGATAATCAATGTTTTATATGGGTATTCAGGCTAAAATATAGTTGCATAAAATAATGTTTTGTTTTACTTCATCAGTACATCAAGCACCTCATAACAGTTTTATCTTTACTAATTATTTTATCTCAAATCTACCTTGTTTGATGTCACTATCTTTACAACCTTCTTTTGATTAGCTTTTGTCTGTGTATATCTATTCTTTTGATTAGAATGCCAAAGAGGATACAGCTAGGTTTTTGTTTCTATCTTGTCAGATTATTTGTGTCTTTTAACTGAAAAGATTACTGCCTTTATGTTTACAATAATCACAACTATTTGGAATGTTTAATTGATGATATTTCTACTCCATTCATACTCCTTTTGTCATATGTGGCTTACACTTTTCTCTTTAATTTTTAAATCATTATAGTTGTATCTATTATTTAGAGAGCTATGTACTTTTTTAATACCCTTTCAGGTGCTACCCTGGTAATGTTAACATATAGACTGGACTCATAAAGTCAATCTTTTCCTACACATCTAACTTTATTTTTTCTTCATTTCTTTGTATTGGTGCATTATAGTTGTACACATTGCTGGGATTTGTTGTTATATACGCATACATGCATACAATCTAAAAATACAATTTGGCCAATTTTCATTCTCCAGCATTTCCCTCCTATTTCTGTGCCTCCTACCTCTTGGTCGCTTGCCTCTACTGGTCTCCCTTTGAATTTTAAAAAATCTACCCCCACCTTTGTTTACCTTTTTCTTCTCTTGCTTCTGCATATGACAGAAAACAACAGGACACTTAACCTTCTGATTTTGACTTATTTTTGCTTAACTTGATGGTCTCTAGTTCCATCCTTCTTATTCTTAAATGATAGAAATGCATTATAAAATTTATTTAAATGTATCCCCCTCTCCTGACTTATACATCAATGCTGTAGATTTCACCAATTTATTTGCATATATATATATATATATATATATATATATATATATATATATAAATTCTTGCCAGGTGCGGTGGCACATGCCTGCAATCCCAGTGTCGCCAGTAGCTGAGGCAGGAGGATCACAAGTTCATAGCCAGCCTCAGCAACAGGGAGGCACTAAGCAGTTCTGTGAGACCCTATCTATAAAGAAAATGCAAAATAGGGGCTGGAGATGTGGCTCAGTGGTTGAATGTACCTGAATTCAATCCCCAGTGCTCCTCCTATCCCTAAACTTCTTAAGTGATAATAATAATACCTTTAAGCAGTAAATATTCATTTATACTGAACAGAATATTTATCTTTTTATTGCTTTTCAGTGTTATCAGCATCTCTAAGCTGCTCTGTGGTCTCACATTTTTTCCTAAAACCTATTATAAGCATTTTCTGTAGGGTAAATCATTCAGTACTAAATTTTCCATTTTTGTCCATCTTAAGTATGTATTTTTCCATCACATTGGAACAATATTTTGTTTCATATAGAGTTCAATGATGTAAGTTTTTACTGCCAGGGTTATAAAGCTATCTCTTAATTTTTCAGCTTGGACATCTGCTAAAAATCTAACCGCTGTTCTTTAAAAGGAGGTATGCTGCATTTCATATTTTTCTTCAGTATGATACATTTTCACTTCATTTTGCCTAAGTAGCTATGTAGATAATATCATGCAAAACTACCATAATGACTTAGTGGCTTGCAATGGTAAGTTTGTGTTCTCCATGGGAAATTTACATGTATTCTGGGCAGTTGAATTTAATTTGCATTCTCAGGAGCTCTCCTCAGGTTATCTTCTTCATGACAATGAGAATATTATATAATATCCTTCTTTATCTCTTATACTTTTTTACTTACATTATTTTTGATATTAATGTCATCATATCTGCTCTTTTGTTGAAAAAAGAAATTCATTATGTACATAGAATATCGTTTACCATCCTTTCATTTTTAGCTTAGATCTAAAGTACAGCTTTAGATTACTTTACAGATTGCATTCCATGTCTTTTGACTGGAGAGCTTAATCCATTTACAAATAAGATAGTAAAGCAAAAAGAAAAAAAAAAGATAGGAAAATCTTACTTTTGCCATTCTGCTATTTGTTTCATTTTATTTCATCAGATCTGCTGTCCTTTTTCTCTATTAAAGGATTTCTTTGTGCTTAGTTGATTTTGGGGGTGGGGGGTAAGGACATATTTTGATTCTTTTCTCATTTTCTTTTGTATAATTCCATAAATGTTTTCTTTGTAGTGTGTGACAGATAATTGCATGTAACACTTTGACTGATCACAGGGTGCTAAATGTTTGGTTAAACATTATTCTTTGCATGTTTGGGTGACTTGGATGAGACTAATATTTGAATTTGTACACAGAGTAGATTATTCTCCCTAATATGTGTGACCATCACCCAGTAAATTGAAGGGCTGAATAACACAAAACCCAACTTTATCCCAAGTAAAAGTGAAATACTTGCCTGGCTTTCTTCAAGCAAGTTTCATTTGTTTGTTTTTTTGGTTTTCCCCTTTCTTTTGGATTCAAACAGAAACATTGGCTCTTCTTGAATTTTGAGCCTAAAGCCTTCAAACTAGGATTAGACTCTTAGCTTTCTGGGCCTCAAGCTTGAGAACTTCAGGACTTTGAGATTTTTCACCATCTATAATCACTTCATCATCTCTCTTTTTAGTTTCCTCTTTGGAGAAAGTGCTCATTTTTTGTCTCTGTGATGCTATATTAAAGAGTGTGAGGTGCTGGGTTTGATCCTCAGCACCACATAAAAATAAATAAATAAAATAAAGGTATCATGTTCAACTACAACTAAAAATATTTTTAAAAGAGTGGATCTGGTCAACTTTTTATCTTTAGATAATGTTATAATCTGAGTATAGTTTATTGTAAGTAATATTTGGATCTTATGATTATATAAGCTCAGATTATTAAAAGGATTCACATAAAACAACGGGAAAAGAAAACATCACAGGAAAGTGTTGGAAGCTTAAGCAACCTGTAGATGCATTTCTCCTGGGTCCTTTCTCAGCCTCATAGTATAAATTTCATATCAGGATTATTAAACATTAAAATGTGTGTGAAGAATCTTCATGTCTGAAGCAAGCTCTGATGAAGTTTTCCTAAGGGTCTTTTATGCTCTACTGGTCACCTAGTCAAACAAGACTGTGTAACAAGTTAAACCAATTAAATCATTAGTTAGATAATCATTACTTGAGTATTGCAATTGAGTATCCTGAGTGCTACCTTGTCTTAAAATTTGAATAGCATTTTATAAATCAGTAGCTAACTCTAATCCATCCTTACCATGGTCAAGAATCAGATAATCATGAAATAAACATTAAAAATTCTTTCTTATATAATACCTAATTACAAACTTGCTAATTAAGTACTCTGTCCCACATCTAGAATATTTAATTCAAGATATCAAAGTGACACATTAAAAAATTGAAATCACGTTATATAAACTAGAAAAAGAAAATATATCTTACATAAAATGTAAAGAGGCCCAAGTGGGAAATACACATGAGAAATGAAAAAAAAAACCAAAAATACTTGCATTATATTCTCATTAGATCTCATGAATATTCTAAAAGCAGAAATTAACAACTTATGGACCATCTCTACCTGTCAAACTCTTCCTAGTAAAAAGTACATTGAACAACAGTGGCCAAGAAAATAAGCAGGACTTTCTGGAATTCAATTACAAATGGATCATTCCTTCCTTCACTTTTGGGAAATTATGTCTAATTTCTTTAAGCAGATATAATTCAGATGACAATATTTAGTTTAGTTCAGAAAGTTATACAAAGTGCAGTTGCTGTATATTTGAAATACCTGAAAGCTGTCCATTTTTCAAAAATTTTACTATTAGTTTACTTTAACTTATTGAGTTTTACTTCATTTTGGAATAGGATACATATATACAAGTAAAAAGGAAATTTATAGGAATTTTTATGAGTGATCTATTATTTATTAAATCTAAGAAGATAGACTTCTTAGAAGGTGAAATAGTTAGGCTTCTTAGCATTTTCTACATCCTAATAGGTCTGTCATCAAATAAACTATATAACATTTTAGAATTCCTCAGGAGTCAACATTAAGAGTTCACAGACTCCATAAGAAGGTTCAGAGACCTTGATATTATCTTAAACTACACAAATTAACAATGCTAATTAAATTTTGCACAATTATACTTTAATTTAGGAAATAAATAAAAATTGAAATAACATAATGCATTCATATAATTTTACCAAAAATTAAAAAATTTTATTTAACTTCTATGTTTCAAATTATTCAAATGAATCACTTCTTTCAGAAAATTAGTGGTGCTGAATTTTTCCGTGGATTGTGGTACAGAAAAATAATTTTCTTGATGAGTTATGTAATATCATCTTTCTTAATAAAACGTTTTATTCCATGTGAAATAGACCTCTAAAGTAATAATATAAATTAGCAAAATACTCCAAAGTGGACATTCATTAGGATCAGAATTAAATTTATGTGTAAAGGAAACCACTAAATGACTTACATTTTACCATACATCTTGAAGTATTCATTAGAATCCATTTTCTTACCTTTAATATTTGTTCCACATCATAGACAAAATCTTTTTGAAAATTACCATTTTGAGTACATTTTCATAATCTGTATTTTATTAAATATTATTATAATTGCCAAAGTAAATGAATTAAAACAAATTGTTCAGAGAAAAAAAGACACATTTGAGGTTTTGTGGACACATTTTATTAAATTTAAAAAAAAGGGAAACGTGCATATTTCTATGTTATTACAGAATTGGAAAATATGGATTGCATGTCTTCTATTGCTAAAGGTTTTATTGTGTGTAGGGACTCCTATTTAGAAATGAAAATTATAGGATTAAATAAATTCATAAAGAACTCATATCTCTTCCACACAGATTGTAAGGGGCAGGATTGGGGGCAAATAAAGTACATGTATACACACAGAAACACATATAGTACTCCAAGAATCATAGCAACTTCATTAATTATCTATTTTCTACTTAAGACTAGATGAGCAATTGCCAAATTTTTTTAATTTAACATTAATAAATCAGTATTTAAATAGTTAGGAATAATACCCCTCTGTAGAATATTCTCCATGTTTTCATGCACTGACACCAAAATTTTAACTAGAGTATGCAACATTAATCTTCTTGGAAAGGTAATTATCACCATAGATTTAACAATATCATATGTGTAACACAAGTATTCTGGGTATTCCAATGTAAATAATACAGATAAAATACTTTTGAGGAGGAAAGTGGTGTCATGATCAAGTTTATGTAGATATATAAAAATTATCTTTAAATAGTCTTATAGCTAAATGTGATGCCTTGTATGCATGTGTTCAATAAAATAAGATTATTAAAATCTATGACAAAAAAAGAAATGTGACCAAGGACATTACTAAAATATAGAATAAAATCAGATAAATGATTTTGAAAATTTATACTCTAATACATTTGAAAATCTTGAATACATTGACAAATTTCTATAGATATATGATCCACCTAAATTGAACCAGGAGGATATAGAAAATTTAAACAGCTCAACTTCAAGTCACAAAAATGACGATGCCACCAAAACCCTACCAACAAATGACTGGATAGATTTGCAGCCACATTCTACAAGATCTTCAAAGAGAACTAACATCATCATCCTCAAAATATATTGAAAATTTGCATTCTTTGACTAAAATCTCTTCAATCTCTTCAACCCCCAGCTTCTGATAATAATCACCATTTCACCCTGTTTCTATGGGTCTGACATTGTCAGATTCCACAAGTAAAGTGATACCATATACTAGTTGTCATTATGTACCTGATTTATTTCACCTAACAAAATGTCCCCCAGGCTCATTCCTGTTGTCATAAATAACAGGCTTTTCTTGTTTTTTTTTTAATATTTATTTTTTAGTTGCAGATGGACACAATTCCTTTATTTTATTCATATATTTTTATGTGGTGCTGAGGATCAAACCCAGGGCTTTGCATGTTCGAGGTGAGAGCTCTACTGATGAGCCACAACTCCAGCCCCATTCTTTACTTCTTTATGGCTAGATAGTATTCCATTGTGTCTATATGCTCTATTTTCTTTATCCATTCATTAGTTGATGGATACTTAGGTTGATTACATATATTGACTATTGAGAGTAATAATGCAATACACATGGAAGTGCAGATATCCCTTTGACAGGCTGGATTCTTGTCTTTTGGATATATATCCAGTAGTGGTATAAGTGGATCAAATGGTAATTCTATTTTTAATATTTTGAGGAACATATATATCGTTTTCCATAATGGCTGTGCTAATTTACATCTCACCAACAATGTGCAAGAGTCCTCTTTTCTACATCTCCTAACACTTGTTTAAGTTTATTATGTTTTAGATGTGATATGTCCCACAAAAGCTCATGTGAGAGACAATGCGAAGAAGTTTAGGAGTAGAATTGTTGGGTTATGAGAGTTTAACCTATTAATCTCCTAATAGGGATTACTGGAAATTAACTGTAGGTAGGTAGGATATGGCTGCAGGAGGTGGGTCATTGGGTTATGCCTTTGGGGTATTTGTTTTGTTCTGCTTTTGCAGAAGGGGAGGGTTCTCTCTCTGCTTCCTGATTCTATGTCCTAAACTGTTTTTCTCTGCCACACTCTTCTGCCAGGATGTTCTCCCTCACCTGACACACAAAGCAATGGAGTAAGCCATCTATGGATTGAAAACTTTGAAACCATGAGCCCAAAAATAATTTTTTTCTTCCAAAACAAATTTTCCATCCTGTAAAATTTTTCCTGTCAGTTCTTTTGGTCATAGCAGTGAAAAGTTGACTTAATTTTCATCTATGATAATAAATATTTTAATGAGTATAAATGATACCTTATTGTCATTTTATTTGACATTTCCCTTATTGATTAGTAGTATTGAGCATCTTTCATATTCACTGTACTTCTTGTCCCTTTTAATGAGAATGTCTAGTCAGGTCCTTTTCCCATCTTCTAATCAGGCTGTATTGTTACTATCGAGTTAAAATGGTTGTTTAACTTTCTGAATATTAATCCCTTATTTGGTTTACAAATATAGACTCTCAATCTGTCTATTGTCTATGTCCTTGTTGTTACCATTTCTGTACAGAAACATTTTAGTTTTTGTTGCCTATGATTTTGGGGTCCTATCCAAATAATTATTCCCCAGGCCAATGTCATGGAGTTTTCCCATATTTTAACCTATTTCTTTTATGGTTTGGTGTCTTATGTTGAAGTCATTAATGCATTTTGAGTTGATTTTTATATATGAAAGGAGACAAGGGTCTCATTTCATTTTCCTGCACATGGATATAAATTTTCCAATAATTATTGAAGACATTGTTCTTTCCCTATTATGTGTTCTTGGCATCTTTTTCAAAAAATAAATTGATCATAAATGAGTGAATATATTTCTGGGGTTTCTTTCTGTTTCATTGGTCAGTTTGTTATATGTCAGTAATTTTTTTGATTACTATATCTTTGAAATACATTTTGGAATCAGGAAGTTTAGTGGCTTTATGAGTTGAATTTCGTATTGTCTAAAATCATACATTAAAGTCCTTGAACCCAATATCTCAAAACATGGCTATATGTGGAGAGTTTCAATGATGTAATTTGGTTAAAGGAAGTCATTACAGTGGCCTCTAATCCAATATGACTAGTTTTCTTATAAGAAGAGGAGATTAGGATGCAAACATGGTCAAAGGGAAAACTACATGAAGACCCAGGGAGAAAATGGTCATGTGAATCTAAAGAAAGATTCTAAAGCTTCCTACACTTCAGAAGAAACCAAACCAGCTAACATCTTGATCAGAGAGGAAATAAATTTCAGTTGTTTAAGCAACCTAGACTATAGTATTTTGTATGGCAGCCCTAGAAATCTAATAACATATCAAATGTTCACCGCTGTTTGCCATTATGAGTGGGGCATTATTTAAATCTGAAAAATGTAACAGAATTTAAACTTCAAAGTAAATTATTCTTAATTCTATTTCTTATGAAATGCTCATGAAATTTTGAATCAAGTATATCTTGAATTAAAAGGCAACAAAACTACTCAATGGGCAAATCCTTTTATTTGGATATTCCTTTCTTCCTCCCCATTAATACACTGCTTTGATTTTAAATCTGACTTTACCATTTATTTGCTTTGAATCCATGGATAAGTTTCTAAATCTCTTTGTCCTAACATCCATTCTCAGTTTATTAGAATATTAGGTTAAATCTAATTAGCTGGGTAGTAACTGTAGGTAGTAGAATGTGGCTTCAGGAGGTGTTTCAATGGAGCATGCATTTGGGGTATTTGTTTTGTTCTAGTTTTGCAGAGGGGGAGGCTCTCTTTCTATTTCCTGATTTTATGTCCTAAATTGTTTTTCTCTGCCACACTCTTCTGCCTCACCTGACACCCAAAGCAATGGAGTAAAATGCACATAATTATGTCTGCCTCATACAGCTATTATGAGAACAATATTAATGATATAGACTGTCTGATAACTATAGGAAATAACTCAAAGTTGCAGAAAATAACTTCAGGAAGAAAATTTACCAAGCTAAAACTCTATCAAGTAAAATTACAATTTCCGAGTCAATAGATATTTGAATTAGTTTTTCTATGAATATTGGGTTTAAGGTAATTTCAATCTATAGAACAAATTATGTAGTTATGCATTTTAAATAACAGTGATTTTATTGCTTATTAATTAATAATATATTCAATATTATAATAAATATATAGTAATTTAATATGCAACAAATGCTGAAATAGCATACCAACTCTATGGATTAAATTAATTTATTAGTCAGCAAATATTAATATATGAAGATGAAACAGCAGAATTTAATTTAGATGAAGTTTGGTTTCACCTGATTTGACTCACTCATTTTCTAAGACAGTCTCTGAATTCCAAATCCTTTTAGCAGTTGAACACAAACATCAGATTTTATTGGTAGAATATTTTGCTTAGTGCTAAAGCCTACAAAGTGTACTTTTACTAGAGGAATAATTTTTCTATAAAGTTCTGGTTGAAAGTACTTTAAGTGATATAAAAATAAAAGCAGCAAATAGGAAAGTACAAGGCAACAACAGCAATATTATTTTGCAAACTTTTCCCTGAGCTATAACTAATCTGGTTAGCTTGGCTTAGAAGAATCATTCAGTGCATTCAATATTCTTCCCAGAAAATATTTAACTAGCTCAAATTCAAATGATAACATAGATGAAGAATAATTATAAAAAGGGAAGATTGCTATCACCTGGATGTGGCCTGATATTTAAATCTGTTTTGTATAAAGCAGAAATGTCAAGCTATTTAAACCCATTATGCCATTTTTAATTGTGAGACACAGAAATATATACTTCAAAAATCTTGTTTAAATTATTTTTAAAAAGTATAACTACTAAAATAATATCCTATAAAAACATATATAATGATGTCACCATTACTATTTAGTTCTAAGTAAACTTTTAAGACAGGAAACTTTTAAATTTAAATAATCATCTTAATGCATTATAATTATATATTTTTAGCATTTCTTTTCCCTAGTGGTTCACTAGACTAAAACTTTCCATACATTTTTTCTTGGGGTGGAAGGGCACTGAAGATTGAACCCAGGGGTGCTTCACTACTGAGTTACATCCCTGGTCCTTTCTATTTTTTATTTTGGGATTGGTATCACTAAGTTGGATTTCATTAAATTGCTGAGCCTGGCCTCAAAATTATAACCCTCCTGCTTCAGCCTTAACAGAAGCTGCAATTTTATGTATGTTCCACTGCACCTGGCTTGTTTATTTCATTTTTAAAATTATCAGTATTAAATACTTTAAAAGTGGCAGAAAAATCCTTTTTGGACAGTACAGTTTGCATGTTAACAAGACATCATGCTAATTCTTTACACAGTGTACTATTATACATAATAATTTTAATATTAAAGTATAACTAAATCAATGTATTTAGTTTACATTGACAATACTTCATTATTTCACTTGCTTAACACTATTCTTGTAATATCTGGTAGATAACAGGAAAAATATAGACATCAGTAAGCATGCAAATTATCCAAAATCACAAGAAATAAAGACATAAATAAAATGCAAAAGATAACTTATATTTTTACAAAGCAAGGTCCACTCACAGAACCAAAGTGGCAACCTGTGACTACCCACTCTTCACAACCCCAGAGGAAGAATTTAAATTGAGTCACACATACTAGTAAGCAGCAGTTTATAGTGGAAAGGAAAAAGATAAAAAGCACATTGATAAGGGAAAAGGGTAGAGAGTGGGGTCCTCTCAGAGAGGAGATGAACAGTGCAATCCCTGCTCCTGCCTTCCAGTTTTATTGGAAGTCTCAGAGAAATTTCCAGAGAGCCCTAACCAGGTCCACCTCTGAACTTTTGACTGAAAACAAGACTGCACCAGTTTTCCTAATCTCCACTGCACATGCTATTACCTATAGGCACAGAGGCAAAACCCAGACAGATGAAATTTGATATTATAATGACATGCAAAATTTCCAAAGGCAATTCTGGGTCACAATGGCCTATGCTGACATGTTCTAATTGAAACTTACAGATTTTATGGTTGGTGGGCTTTACATCTAATAATCCTGTCTTCCAAAAGTTCTGGAAACTTTGATCTACATAAAGGTCACAAGTTACCCTTGGAGGGTAACTTGCTCTTTGTATTGGTAAGGAGGTGTCTTTGGGCCTGCATTTCTCCTCCTGGTAACAGGTTGCTTGCTGAAGAATGTAACATATTTCATTGACTTAAGCCAGAGCTGGGCCAGAGAGGCCCGAAGTAAATTGCTTTTTTCAAAAAAGCACTGTCTATAGATTTATACCTTTAACCTCAGGTTCCCACTGCTCATGTATGTCTAATACCTATCAATTTTTATCACAAATTAATGTGTCCTCATGTATTACAGTTTTGGAGGCATACATTTAGCATCCAATTAGGACAGATGGTACCATTTACCCAGAAAAGAAACAAAGATCATCATTACTTTGAAATTAGTGAAAAGTTAACATGAGGCTAACAATTGCTGCTCTTCTGGAAACTGTGAAATTGCACAGTGTAAAGAACTGAACATAAATGGATAAATAAAATGAATCTATGAAATTACCTAAAATATTTAAAATTAGTATAAAGTATATGTTAAATTTCCACAAGTTTTGACTAATAATTAATTAGTTTCTCTCTGAAAATAATCAAGATATAGTACAGATGATGTTTTTCAGAAATAGCTATTATCTAAATCTTTTAATAAGTCTATAGTAAAACAAATCATCTCTAGAGAAAGTTATGGAATTTTTAACAAAATACTAAATTTTACTACCTTATTTAATGTAATAGTCACAAATATAAAAATGCAATCTGACATATATTATCATTTGTTAAATATAAATCAGTAAACTTGAATCCAAAAGTATTAGATTATCAATAATGACTCTGTCAAATATCTCTGCAGCTATCTCAAACACAACTATATTTGTGACTTAAAAATAATTTGTTTTTTAAATATATAGCAATTGCTAAAAACATATTTGACAATTTAATGACCTTTGTATAAAAGAAATATCATAACATCTCTTAAAAAATAGTTCACTTGACATTTTTTAAGTGTACCTAAATTACTACAGATGATTGTTCATTGAAGTTTCACTATTGTGTAGGAACATCCCTTTGTGTTCATTCTAAAATTATTTGATTCATTTATTCTTTTGTGCTAATAGAGTTACAATGAACTGTGAATGTTTTTGCATATATCTCTCGGTACATATGGAAGAATGTATCTCTGGTTTGATCCCTGGAATGACATTGTTCCAGCATGAAAATAACCATGCACAGCTTCACAAGATAACTTTCAACTGTTTCCCAAAGCAGCTACACCAATTACAAGCCAACATCAGTGTAAGAGTTTTCTTTGATTTACATTTTCGGAAAATACTGAGATTTTAATTTTTGCCATTCCAGATTGTATCAAATGCTATGCCTCTAAGACTTTGATTAGCACTTTCATGACTACCAATAAAAGGGAAAATAATTTATTTAGTTTATTGACTATTTCTCTCTTTTCTTCTATAAAATGTTAATTATTCTTCCGGGTAATTTTCTATCAACTTTTTACTTTTAATCAATGCATAGTTATTATTATGCATTGTTAGTTATTATTTAAATAATGATTCTCTGAGGGTTACATATTATGTATCAAAAATGTTTTCTACCCAGAGTGTGCTCTGTCTTCTTTTCCTTCATTGTGTCTTTAGAAGTATTATTTTAACATAATGTAATAGAATTATCACTTTTAATCGTGGATATATTTATGATTCATTTAAAAAATTACTCATCTTGAATTAAAACTATTTTCATATTAGTAAATTAGTAATATTAGTAAAATATATTTCTGTATTTTCTTCTAAAATTGTTCTGTTTTTCTTATGCCTCCTTTTATTTTTATGTGGGTCTTTTACCCTTGACTTATGGATTGAATCAATCCATAGTGACCATATAAAAACATGTGATTAATTATTTTGAAATCTGTTTAAAATACAAGGAGACCACCAAGTTGATGGTGTTAGGAGGATCTGCCTTTGGGAAACTAGGTCGTGAGGGCTCTATTCTCATGAATAGGATTAGTATCCTTATAAAAGAGACTTGGAGGAAGCTGCCTTCCACCATGTGAGGACATAGAGAAGATGCCAACTCTGAGGAATGAGGCACTCACCAGATATTGGATTTTCTGGAGCTTTGGTATTGGGCTTCCTTCCCAGCCTCAAGAACTATAATAAATAAATCACTGATCTTTATCAATTAAAAAACATGAGGAAATTTTCACAGGAACACATATATAGTAGTCCACAGATTCACATACAGACATATATTGTCGATTAACAGATACCGTGCTTTCTTTTAAAGTTCCTAAACATCCTTTGCAAAATCCAATGATAAATTTGGGGGCCATAAAAAAGAGTTTAAGTAAGTACAAAACTCATACTCTACAGATGCTAACCAAAATTAACAAAAAAATAAATTAATGTGTAAGATTTAACTATAGGCAGACTTAGACAGAAAAACACTTGGTAATTTGGTAATACTCTTGTACATGACTCTTGAATAAAATAGAACATTAACACCACAGTTAAACAGAAGATGATTTTTGGAACATTTTATATAAAAGCTCATTTTAATAAAAATGTCAATATTAAATGAGAAAAAAGGAAGGAAACAAAATTTGCCAATCAAGAATTTAGAAAACAAACAATGTGAACCTGAAGAAAGAATAAGTGTATTAATTAGATAAAAATTTAGTTAACATATTAAAATTAGAATTGATAAATAAAGAACTCTTCTGGGAAGGGAAAAATTGGGCAATACACAAAACTAACCACATGAATACTGGTAGGAAAATTTGAGACATATTCACACCAAAATTCCTGCACTTATACTTCCAGTATGTGAATACATAGTTGTAACAGACATTCTCAGCAATGTATCAGAGCTTCCTTTGAATTGCTGCTTTACAACCTGAGGGACATTATGACAATAAAGGCCACATAAAAGTTTCTAACTCTCCTTTACAAAAACAATACATATAAAAGCAATATTACAGTTTCCTAGTATAGAAGTAGGTTCTCATAGCGAAAGTCCAAGATCCCCTATAGCTCTGCAGGGAGAGAAAAGAATAACCACCATGAAATACATCATAGACTTCTCCAAAACAAAGGCCATGACTCTGAAGGAAAAGGACTCTGCCAAAGCTACATCCCACCTGTAGGAAGGGTACTTCCCTGACTCTAGTACAATTTAGTCTTCCTGCCTTATCTAAAAAGACAATATCAACAACAATAAAAACCATACAGCCAATAGCTGTCACTAAATCAAGGACACAGATTTAGAAAGCTACAGTTTTAATAAGAGTCTGGGGTCAGCTTGACCCCTGGAGAAGCACTGGTGAAAGACACAGAACCAAACAGAGGCCTACTAAAAGACTGAGATTTAACAAGAAAGCTACAGAATGTTCCTTTACCCTTTTTCTTTACTACCACACCAACAGGTTCTAGTGTAATGAAAGAGTACATAAGCTGAAAGAGTGCTACAAGACAGCTATTTTTGTTGAGAAGTAGTACTTGGTGAAATCAAAAGTCAAGAGGGGATGATAAACAAAAAGACAAAAAGATATTAGTGAATTGTGGAGCCTCTGTTACCTAAACCTAGAGCAAACATTAAATACAGTCTAACTCCTAGTTTGATGAACATGAATCCTTTCTTTAAAAGCCTCATTATTTCAGGTCCAATTATCAAATACAAGGCATCACAAAAATCAAGATGAAAACACAATTTAAAATGACAAAACAATTTTCAGAACCAAAATGACAATATTTTATATAATTACCAGATATAATATTTAAATAACTATTAATATGCAAAGTAATTTAATAATTTAAAGTAAAAGCAGATAAACACAAGAACAGTTGAGTAATGAAGGTGGAGAGATGAAAATTCTAAGTATCTAAAGGAGCAACAAGAAATTTAAAATGCACACACAGAGTAATAACAAGGAAACAGACCTCTGGGAGCTCAACATAGAGTGAGCACAGTTGGAGAATCACTGTGCTCCAAAACAAGTCAATTGAAACTCCCTAAACTGAATTGTAAAGAAGGAAAATAAATAACAAAAAACTCAACAAAATCCAAGAACCTACAGAAAATTTTCAAAGAATAATAAACACATTATTGAAATACCATAAAAGAAGAAACTAACATAAAATAAACATTTTTAAAATTAATGACATGCCAAACCCCAGATGAAGGAAACTCTGAGGAAAACAATTACTAAAAATCTGTGTCTAGGCATATCATATTCAAACTGCATAAAAACAGAAAACATAATAAACAGAAAAGCAGAAAACTAAACATACATACATACACACACAAAAAAATTATCTGTAGAGGGACAACTTATCTACATAGGGAAACAACAAAACTTATCTATAGAGGGACAAGGAAAGTAATTACATATTCTCAACAGAAATCACAAAATAAAAAAAATAATTAGACAAACTACTTGAAGTATTAAAAAACACTCTGAAAAATATATATCCATCAAAATAATCCTCTAAAATGTAGAAATATGACTTTTCTCAAACAAAATATGCAGAAATTCCAGGCCAACAGATCTGCCCTATAAAAATGTTAATTAAAAAAGAAAAAGTTCTCTAGGCAAATAAAAAAAAGGTCAAAATCACACCTATGTAAGGAAATGGAGAGCAAAGAAGAAGGGATGGATCAAGGTTTAAAACGGGTTTATTTTTCTTAATTGATTTGAAGGATAACTATTTAAGGCAGCAATTGTACAATATATGGGCCAAATATAGCATATGCCTAAGTGAAATGAATGACATAAATATCAGAAATGACAAAAAGAGAAAGTGACACATTATAAGTTACCTGTGACACATTTGAAGTGATAGAGTGCTCTCTGAAGATGGGCTTATGCTAGTTAAAGTGATATATTTTAAGTCTGGGTCAACAATTTAAAAAGTTTAAGAAAAAGAAAACTCTGTTAAGAGATAATTTGGAGTTATATAAAGTATTAAATTGAAACACAGAAGGCAGTAAAAGATAATGAGAGAAAGAAACAAAGAACAAAAACAAACAATAGAAAACAGATATTAATATGGTGAATATTCGTTCAAGTTATAGCAATAATAACTTCAAAATGTCTAAACACACTAACTAAAAGAAGTTTTCAGGGTGGGCACTTTATGTTGTCTGTAAGAAACACATTTTAAATATGAAGACTCAGATAATTTAAAAGTAAATTTCTGGAGAAATATCTACTAGGCTAACACTAACCAAAATGAGGCTAAAATAGTTACATTAATATGAGATAAAGCAGACTTTGGAGCAATGACTATGAAAGATAAAAAAATAATAAAAGGGCTAATTGTTCAGAAAGACATAAAAATCCTAAATGTGTATGTACCTAATAAGACAGCATCAGAATTCACAATCCAAAGCCTGACAGGGTTGAAAGGAGAACTCAACAAGCCTATATTAAAGTGTGTACAATAACCCTCTATCAGTAGTTGATCAATCAAAGAGCGATACAACAAGTACAAATATTCACGAACCAAAGAGTTCTACCTATTAGCTTGATGAAATTGACATGTACAGAATATTCCATCCAACAATGGAAGAATTTACATTCACATTTACATTAATATGAAAACTTGACAAAGATATAACATTTTCTGGGTCATAAAACATACTTAAAATTTATTTTAAAAATCATGACTAGAGTTGTGGCTCAGGAGTAGAGCACTTGCCTCACAGGTGTGAGGCACTGGGTTTGATCCTCAGCAACACAAAAAACTAAATAAAGAAAATGAAGATATTTTGTCTATTGCCAACTAAAAATTTTAAAAAAATTAAATTATGGGCTGGGGATGTGGCTCAAGTGGTAGCACACTCGCCTGGAATGCGCAGCGTTGGGTTTGATCCTTAGCACCACATACAAATAAAGATGTTGTGTCCACCGAAAACTAAAAATAAATAATAAAAATTCTCTCTCTCTCTGAGTGTCTCTCTCTCTTTCGCTCTCTCTCTAAAAAAATCAAAATCATACAAAAAGTTTTCCTCTATCATAATAAAATTTAAAGGATTCTTTGAAAAATATCTCAATATTATAAAATAAGTGACACAGTTCTGCAACAACCCACTACTCAAATTATCAAGAGAAGTTTAGAAATATTTTGAAGTAAATGAAAATGAAAATACAGATTACAAAAATTTGTGCAATACAGCTGAGCAATGCTTAGATGGAGTAATTTATAGCATTAAATTCTTTTTTAAAAAATATATATTTTTTTAAACATAGAGTGAGAGAGGAGAGAGAGAGAGAGAATTTTTTTTAATATTTATTTTCTAGTTCTCGGCGGACACAACATCTTTGTTTGTATGTGGTGCTGAGGATCGAACCCGGGTCACACGCATGCCAGGTGAGCGCGCTACCGCTTGAGCCACAACCCCAGCCCCAGCATTAAATTCTTATGTTGGAAAAAGAGTTCTAAAATCAATAACCCAAGTTTCAGTAGAAGTATAGCAAGTGAAGTTCTAAAGCAAACAAGAAATAAGAAAGGGGAGGGGGAGGATCATCAAATTTGAAGCAGAAATTTAAAAAAAAAATTGAAAAGCAGGAAATATTAAAGAAAATCAACAAAACCACAGTTGGTATTTTGACAATATAAATTAATAACAATTCTAGCCAGGCTAACAAGATAACGAAGAGAACACATAATAAGCCAACATTATAAAGGAAACAGAGACTATCATTATTAATCATGAATCTTAAAGATGACAAAAGAGAGCTATAAACAACCAGCCCTATAGCCACAAAACTGGCAGCCTAGATGAAGTGGACCAACTACTTAAAAAACACGAACTAAGAAAATTCACAAAAGAAATATAAAGTCTGTATAGCATTGTATATTTACTAAGAAATCCAATCAATAATTAATAACCTTTCAAATAGGAAAGTATCAGTCTCCAGTGTTTCATTGGTGAGTTCTACCCTAAATTTATAGTTTTCTAAATTTTCCACAATCTCTCCCCAAACATAGAATCAGAGGGCACACTAACACATTCTATAAGACCAGCAGCACCCTAACCAGATAAAGACATTGCAAAATAGGAAAAGTATAGAAATCTCTCTCTCGGTAACACAAACACAAAACCCCTCAACAAAATATTAGCAAATAAAATGTGTAAAAATGTACATACTGACAAAGTGGAATTTATTCTAGGTATACAAGGTTTAACATGATCTACTACATTACCATGCTAAAAGAAGAAAATACATGAGTTCAAGTAAAAAAAAAATTACTTAGCAAAATCCAATTTCTATTCATAATAAAAATAAAAAGTCCTTGTCTTATACAGAACATACACAAAACCCTAATGAAAACATCATACCTAATGTGAACAATTTGATGATTTTTCCAAGAGAAAAGCAAGGGTACACCTTTTCACTATTTCTATTCAACATCATATGGGAAGCCCTCACCAGTTCAAGAATAAAGAAAAAAAATATAGATTCAAAGGAAGAAACAAGGTGTTTTTATTTTTAGATGACATTGTAATCTATGTAGAAAATTCAAAAGAACAAAACCAAAAACTCTTGGAAATAAGTGCATATCGCAAGGTCACAGTATACAAGATCAATACTTGAAAGTACATTTTGGCCTCATAAAATGTGTTTGGAAGTATGTCCTCTGCTTGTATTGTTTGGAAGAGCTCAAGAGCTTTAAGAGTGGTGATAGAAGGGGAAGTGGACACCGGAAAATGTAGGCAAGAAGATACCAAGTGGCAATGTACAAGATAAGCAAGTTTAGAGATGTACTGTACAATGTGAGGACTGGGGTGATGAAATTGTACTATGTATGGTTTGAATTAAATGAGTATATTTTAGCTATTCTTGCTATGTAAAAAAAATGGGCAATGTAAGATGTGGGATGATGATATGCTAATTTTCTCCAATGTACTAACATTTTTATTCTGAATATCTTACAAATGTATTCTGAAGTTTGTATGAAGACGACAAAAATTTAGATAGCCATAATTTGGAGAAACTGCACTACTCAAAATTAATAACCTACAACTTCAGTTAAAAAAATAGGGTCTCATAAAAAGTATGTAATCACTTTGCATAGACACACTGACTCAACATAGAGACTTATAATTTTGCTTCCACCAATTAGATGTACTTGCAGGACAGTTGATTGAGGACATTAGATATGCAAGGGAAGAAGCAGAACATAGAATATCCATGCCTGTGTGAATCATGGCAAAGACAATGACTTCCTATTACAGTAGGTAGAGACACTCATTTTGCTACTAAGTTCACTGGATGGAGTTGAGTTTCAAACCACTGAATTACGTCACTAAGAGGGCATATGGTAATGTAACTAATGGCCTCATCTCAGTATATGGTATGAAAATGAATTCTAATTTGTTGTCATTAGTAAGAGGGTCCTAAGGGAACCCCCCTGTCCTCACAGGGTGAGAGGCTGCCTGGGAACATGTTCTCCAGTTACCTTTTGACTTCCACCTCCATGTCTCAGCAAGTGGACAGTATATGAAAACAGAACTTGACGCGTTATAATCTCATGCAGGAATACACTTTTTTCCTGGAAAATTTATCCCACGACACCTTAAAATCGCGACCCTTAGCCACACATTTTCCTGACTTTGATTGATTTACATAGTATTTGGAGTTTTTTTGGAAACCCAGCTCCAATGCAAAGCAAAATAAAAAGGCATGTAGATCTTTCACCATCCAAGATTTCCCTACTCAAAGGAAAGGTCCCTTTGGGACTGGAATTGAGACTTGGCGGGCACAGTCACCAGCCTCAGAAGATGGCTCCGCAGGTGTCTGAAATGTCGACGAGGACGGAACTCACAATCAGGAGCAAATACACAATGGCAGCTTGAGGACTTAGATTAAAACATACAAGGGACTTTCAGAGTGAGTTTGAAATCTGCCTTGTCGCACACTTTGCTTATTTTAAAAAATCAAATAGTTCTACAAGGCTTCAGACTAAAAGGGGGCCGTTCCTTCCCTGGTTTCCCACACCACCCCCTCACTCTTCTTCCTCCACAAAGCCACTGCCACTTCCAAACGTCATCTTTCCTTTTGGTACACATTTGCCTTTCTTGAAATAGCACCGCAGGCGGCCTTCTGTGGACATGATTATCCCTGACCAGCTCCATTTTCCTGGGGACTCCTTCCACCCCTCTCTGTCTCTGAGCCCACCTCCTGCTCATTCTTGGCAGCTCCCACGTAGGATGAGCACCAGGTGCCACGTGGTGAGCAGGCCCCAGGCAAACCTCAGAAGTGGGCCTTTTTCCCCTTGACTTCTCTGATAAAAATCTAGATGACTGGCAACTTTATTTCTTGCCATTTTGATGCTGTGAGGCAGCTTCTGATGGTGTTTTTAATGTGCCTGCAGGAATCTAATATAATTTGTTGTGGTGCACAGTGTGGACAGATCCTAAGCCTTCCCACATCAGCTAGGATGACCATATGATTTATCATCCCTACCAGAATACTTGATCGAGTCAAAGGGAGATGTGAGCCATCAGCCAGGACACAGTCTGGGAGCCCGGCTGTCCCAGGCACCCTGCAATGAGTGGTTGCTCTAATATTAGCTTATTTACTCTGTGGTTAGCCTGTGGTATGCCAAGAATGGCCGTGAAACTTCACAGCCGCCACAATGGAGCAAATGACCAAACGCCCCCAAAATGACATGATTTGGTGGAGAGGCCACAGCCAAAGATTCACAATGTTCTGTGGCACTTACTGTAGAGACAAGGACGACAACGCGTTTTCTGAATGGGTTGATATTCCTAAGCAGAGAAAACCAACCAACTGTTGCTTTTGATCTTCCGCTTCATTTCAGATACTTTGAAACATGTAAATTCTTTGGATGAATGTAAATCATTAAGGACATGTTGGATTGAATAGCCTATTAGGGTAAAAAGGCCATGGGCTTCTTAGATAATAAAGAGATGTCACACCTCCTTGGACAATAAACAAATTATTTAAGAGGCTCCAATGTTCATGGCTCTGCGATGTCAACATTTTTGTGGTAGAATAATGGAGTTGGAGTGGCCTTTGATGAGGCTGTCTGAGCAGAAAGTACTGCTTCTCAGCAGTACCTCTCCTCCACTGTGGCCCGTCCCAGTGACATTGGTGGTCCAGGAGCTTGGCTTTGTTAGCTGAGCTATGGAGCTGCTACCATGCCTGATGCTCCCAGCCAGGGGCAAGGCCAGGGAGCCCACAGATCCAGTGGAAAGACATTTCCACCAGCAGGAATCTCATGAGCAAAAGCCCCTGGGGCAGGCAGTTAAGGGGTTTGGGGGAAATGAAAAGCAGAGAGAACTGTTGAGGGCAAAGAGCATCTGAACTAGAAGCTCATGGATGGGACCATGAAGGATCCTGAAAGCCAGTGTGCAGAGCTGGGACTTGGTTTCATGGGCTTCTTTTTCTCCAAGGATGACAGTAATCTTAAAACGGGAGGGTTAGGAGAAGCATCCCTTGGGAGGCGTCGGCAGGAGTCCAAGGCCAGCGAGGGCCGGGGACTGCAGCTGCCTTCTCCAGGCCTCCAGAAGCCACCTTTCATTTTGCCAGATGGGAGTCGCAGAAAACTGGGAAGGGAGAAAAGCTCATCATTTCCCAAAGAGCAGGAGAAGCTGGGTTCTGGAACACACAGATGATACGTTGGATATTAATATTGGTTCTGAGCAAAGATTTCAGCAGATCTTTGAAGAGCTAGCGTGTTGACACTTGGCAGGAAAGGTAGTTCCTCAGAGCCAAGCCGACTAAGTTCCTCTCTTCATGGTGTTACCAGATTGGGTTTCCAGAGCCGTGGCGGAAATTCTTCTCCAATCTCCTCAACGAAACGGAGGAAGGTGGGCAGGGTGGGCAAACAGCTTGGCAAGAGCCCAGATATAAGCAAATGGATGATTAGAGGTGCAGGCAGGTGTCCCCAGTGCTGCCCTCGGGCTCTGTCCACATCCTACCCTGATGATGTGCTCATCAATGACAAGGGTGAGGAGACCTTAATGGGTCCATTATGGCACATTCTCTGCTGTCACAGAGCTGATGTGTTACATGTCAGACTTAAGAGTTTAAGAGATTTTGGTTGTAAAAGGATGGATGGAAACCAATAAGATGACATTTAACAGGGATAAAGATAAATCCTGTCTTTGGATAGAAAAAATTAACTAGCTCAGTATAGGATGGAGAAGACCCAAGAGCGGTTCATCTCAAACAGACTGATGGTCTATAATTGACCGGAAGTTCAATGTGAAACAATAGCCCACATCCTGGCTGCTCAAAAAAAATCAATATAAACTTTGGGTGCATCAACAGACTCAAAATATTGAAGGTATTAAAGGGAAGTGCTTCCAGGTCAGAGCGTTCTGGGGTTGTCGTGTGTAGTTCTGGGTACCAGGATCAGGGGAGAGGACTTGGGGAGGAGGGGCCCATGCATCTAGGCAAATGAGGGTCTAGAAGCTGTCACATGATGGGCAGGGAGGAAATGGGGACGTTACTCTGAGACACGAGGGCAGTCTTCCAAGCATTTGAAAGTCTGTCGAGTGTAACAGGTGGCCAATTTTGTCTGGAGGGTTCATTCATTCATTCAGTAGCTTTTTTCTCACTGACAACTACATTCCACATTGTGTCAAGCATGATGGGTGTTAGAGGCATGTGATCTCCCAGGAGAGTGGACACAGGGTCCCACGGGCTGAGGTGGATTGACATTAGGGATACATAAGGGAAGCACAAGGGGTAGACTTGCTTGTGCCTACAGAGGCCCATTCATGCCTACCTGACCAGGCAGTCAGGGTGCTGGTGGGCCAGGAAGGCGGGCACTTGGGACTGGGGAATGGTGCTGACTGAGGTCCAGAGTATTCAAACACATGGCCGTGAGAGCCGTGAGCTAGAGTTTGCGGATGGCATGGTGTGACAGGGGTGTTGGATGCCAAAGATGGCCTTCGAAGCAGGACAAAGTCTATGCCAAGATGCTTGCACTTAATAGTAGGCAATAGAGAATGAAATGACATCAAGTACCTTGTCTCTTTGTGCAAATTAACCCTCAAGTAATGAAGCTGAGCTGGGGGCTTAAGCCCCCCACTACCATTGCAACATTTCAGAATAGATGAAAACTTAAACCAGGGCAGAGGGAGATCGAGTTGACCAGACAAAAGCAGGACCTACAAAGGATGCTTTGGCAAGGGCGATTTGGGCTAAAAATAAGCAACAGTCTATTTAATCATTGAGGTTCTTCAACTTGTGAAAGGAGCTGAGTGACCACTTGTCAGGGATGCCATAGAAACGACAGCTGCATTGGCAGGCAGGTGGGACCTCACAGGGCTTAATGTCCCTTATCGGTGCTAAGAATTGGTGATTATCTCTCACAGTGTGGAGTGATGATTTCATCATGAGAAAGCATGTTTCATATTTTAATATCAGTAATGAAAGGTAGCATTGCTGGTTCTTGGTTTTGAGATTCTATGCTAACAGTATGGTCTTGCTAGAACTCCCGGAGCAAGAGACCACAGACTAGGCAGTTGAACAACAGGCACTTGCTGTCTTTCTGGAAGCTGGAAGTCCAAGATCAAGGTGTGGGCAAGGTTAGTTTCTCAGAGGTACAACGGAAGGACCAGGTCCAGGCCCCCCTCCTTGTCTGTAGATACAATTTTCTCCCTGGCCACCATCTTTCTTCCTTGAGAAATTGTGTTCACATTTCCCCTTCTTATGACACTTGTCACATTGGATTATGCCCCAGTATAATGACCTCATTTTTACCTGATTGCCCCTGTAAAGACCCCATCTCTGAATATGTCACATTCTGAGGTCCTGGGGGTTAGGACTTCAGCACAGGAATTTGGAGGGGACATAATTCAGCCTATAACAGTAACTGAAGGTCAACTCTGGTCTTAGAGAGAAACCACAGCCCCTAACAGGATCTCTGAGCCCTCCTGTGAGCAGGCCCCCTCTGCCACAGTGAAGTCCTAGGCTCCTCGGTGCCTTCATCTGCCAGAAGTGGACTCCCCAGCTCAGTGCTCCCCTCTTGTCCCTCAATTTCCTCCTCAGGCCAATTTGGATCCTCCAGAACTACTAGAATCCTTCCATTTTTGTTTCATAGCACTTATTATTTGTAATTACGAATTATTTTGCCATCAGCATGCCTCTGCATATTCCTGGGGGAACATGCTTTAAATATCAACTAGGCCCAGGTAGCTGCATTTAAAGGAAAGACTCACAATCCAAGTAAAAATATGTGTTCTTACTATGTTCAGTACCCGTGGCAACTCTCTAGTCCATTTCATAATTTTAAATTGTGGTAACAGAGAACATAAAATTGACCATTACATTCATTTTTAAGGGTACAGCTCTGAGGCATTGTCAGAGTCACATCATTGGGCCACCATTGCCACCATCCCTCTCCAGAACTTCTTCATCATCCCAAACTGAAACTCTGTCCCCATTCCATCTCCCCAACGCCCCCGGCACCCATCATACTATTTTCCAACTCTATGAATTTGTCTACTCTTAGAGCTTGATATAAGTGGAGTCCTGTAGCATTTGTCCTTTGGGGACCAACTTACTTCACTCTGCACTATGTCCTCAAGGTTCATCTATGCCATAGCATGTGTCTGAATGCCCTCTCTTTTAAAAATGGAATGTTCCGTGGTCTGGCTCTCCCGCCTTGTGCTTCTCCCATCGTCCATTGGAGTGTACTTGGTTTACTCCTACTTTGGGCTACTGTGCACGATGCTGTCATGAACACGGGTGTACAAATACCTATGAAGTCTCTGCTTTCAGTTCTTGTGAGAACATACCCAGAAGTGGAATTTTCTATTTCATTTTTAAGGTGCTGATTACAACCCTATAACCTGAGTTCATGGCCACCTGCAGTTGGAAAGACTCTATGTTTTCTGTGCTGCACCTTCGGCCCCAAGCCTGGTGTCTGGCACTGTGTAAATGTTCTTGGAAGCCTGTTTCATTAAACAATAGATGTCCAAGGCTTCATGTTTCTAAGTAATTTTTTTTATTGCTCTCTATGAATAAAGGCTACAGAGCTCCCACTTTCTTTTCTCTTTTTTCACACATTATACAAATGCTGTTATTAATTCCACTGAACACTATGGTTACATTGTCCTACAGAGTGTACATCATTTATTACAATGACAACATTTTCTGGGCTTAGGCCACAAATTACCTCAAAATGATGTGGAATCACAGTCTGTTAAAATAATTGGGAAAAATATCACACATTATTAATTAAATCTTCAGAGATTTTTCTTGAACTTTCTCCATGAATTCTTTTTTTAGTGTCATGTAGATTAAACCTAATTGACTTAATGTTAATATGCTTGAAATGATTCTATATATTTTTTTAAGCCTAAGGTTTTATCATTGTGGGAAAAACACAGCTGTTGGATACCCTAGGTTGAGTGTAATGATGATCTTTATTGACTCAAAAGCAAGTGGACTGAGTTCTTCCTTGTAATTCCACTCTAGTGGAATTAATATCTTCTAAGAAAATCTCCAGCTCAAATTTGCAACTGAACTTTTAAACAGAGTTTTCCTTTCCCACTTCTGAATTTTCTTTACTTCCAAACCTCAGCTGTGGTGACCAGATAGTATTCTTTTACCATTCAAACTCAGGAATACAAAATAAATATTTTTTAAAAAGTCACTAAGGAGAAGCAACTTCTTAAAAATATTTATTTTGTAGTTATAGGTGAACACAATTCTTTATTTTTTAGGTGGTGCTGAGGATCAAACCCAGCACCTCACACATGCCAGGCGAGCACTGTACCTCTGAGCCCCAGCCCCAACCCAAGAGAAGCAACTTTTAATCATGTATTCATAGTTAACATTTCCCTTCCTAGTTCAGAAATGCCACGCCCGGATTATGCCAAACCTCCCCTGGATCCTGAAGCTCGAGATTGGGAGGTTGAACAGAGTGTGAAATTGGGCACCGAAGAGGGGATGGGTGGCAAATGAGAAAACAGGAGGGCAAACTCAGAATGTTCATCGTGTTCCGTGTCGCCCTTTGGAAGCTCTCTCTGCACAGCACCTGCCTCTTAGAAATGCAGGGGACAGGGAGACCTTTACTTGGCCCTTTTGTCAAGTGTCTTGGGCTCTCATTTCCCTTCCCTGATGAAGTCCTCAAACATGTGTCCTCCTCTTGGCATCCAGGAACCTGATTTCCATTCCCCCTGCCCCCTGAGATGCTCCAGGTCACCTGGGAGCCTTCTGCCACCAGATGAAGGGTCTTTCCCCATTTGCATCCTCCCTGGCCTTCTGCAGAGGACCCTGCCAAGCACTCACCCCCGGAAGCTGTCTGTGCTCTCAGCTTCCTGCACCACATCCTCCGGGGAAATTCTGGCCTCTCCAACTGCTCCTTTGGAATTTCCTTCTCCCCCCCTTGCCAAGCTCTGCCCCATCTCCCCTCTGACTTTCCACTCTCTCCTTTAGAGAATTCACTTACAACTCTTTGCCAAGGACTCCTAGAGCCCAACCCTCTCACTCCAGCTGCCACAGGGCACTCCTCACTGGAGGTTTCGCTGTCCTTGCCTATCCCCCTGGTCCACCTTGGTTCCTCTATCCAGGCCCTCAGTGCTCATTTCTGGAACACTCAAGACACCCTGGGCTGCTCCAGCAGCAGTCCCTGACCCCTGGTGTCCAGGTCACACACAGACTCAGCTCCCAGCCCCATTCTCATCAGCATGTGCACCCATGAAAACCTCCACATAGCCCTCCATCTCCTGCAGGGTCTTGTTTAGTCCCCTCTGGCTCTTGGAACTCTCTCCCCTGGCTCCTGGCCCTCAGTCCAATCTCATTCTGCTAATCTCTGCTACATGAGCCATCCATTTCCACCAGGCAGGGCAGGCTTCTTGGCCCCTCTGCAGGTCCTGCTGGCCTTCTTTCCTGCAACATCCTTAGGACGTCCTGCCCACTGTCCTTCACCCACCTAGGTCTTTCAGCCTTTATCCTCGATATATCGTCCCTTGTCAACAATCCTTGTTTTCCTTAAAGAACAGGCCTTAAATGTCCCCCTTTGCCTGCAGCACCTAACAGCAGCCTGGTTTCCCCATAAACTAAATGGGCCACACACAGAGTGACAGACCCCGTCCCCCACCCTGCCATCTACTGGTATCTATTCTAGTAGTTTCCAGAAAGACAGGCCTCCAGACCTAGGGAGGCCCAAAAGTTCCCTAACAATAGCTCATACATCCCCCGCTATGTTCAACCTACACAGGTTCACACCTAAAACTTCAGATTTGCCCATATAACTCAAGGGACGAGTGGTTGTGCATCAGAGGTGTAAACGTCACACTGTCGCTTCTGAACCAAGTCCATCGGGGTTAGAGCCCCCTCACCGCTAGTGCCCGCACTGTCATCACTTCTGGCCATGGGTAGTTAGCTCAGAAGGTTGACCTAGCTTTAATAGGGGCAGGAAAAGTTGCAAACTCGCGGATGGGCTCGCTTCTCCCGCTACGGTACTTTGTCCTGACCCTCAGTCTCGCCCTGACTGAATGAAGGCAGATGCGAGGCTGTGACTGTGACGGGCAGGGCTGCCCTGGGTGGGAAGCCGCGGAGGGTGGCAGCTGCGCGCTGTCCTGGCCGAGGCAGGGCCCGCCGCGGGGGGAAACGGGCTGCAAGGGCGCGCTCGGAGGACGCGGCCCCAGGGAGGCGCCCGGCCAGTTGTCCGCGCTGGGTCCCGGAGCTGCGCACGGCGCGAGGACAGCGCTTCCGCCGAGCATGGGCAGGGTCCCGCGCCCCTGCTCGCGGCCTCGCCCTTTGTCCCCGCGAGGCCACGGGCCGCTGCAGGGCGAGGCCCAGAGGCAGCCGCCGCGCCCGCCTGCCACGTCCCCGAGCCGCTGAGGCGCCCCCTGGCGGGCGGCGCGGGCAGCGCAGGCGGCGGCGGCGGGCCGGTTGCCATGGTGACCGGCGGCAGCCGCCACCACAGCAAGGCCGGCCCCTGCGCCAGCGCCGCCGCAGCGCGGCTCGGCTCAGTGTGTGGGTGAGCGGCGGCCGGCCGGGAGTGGGCCCGGCCCGCGGCCTCAGCATGGAGGACGGCTTCTCGAGCTACAGCAGCCTGTACGACACGTCCTCGCTGCTCCAGTTTTGCAAAGGTGAGGGCGCCCGGCGGGCGGCGCGCGGGGGCCGCGCAGGGGCCCCGCTCCCGCCGCCGCCGGCGCATTGTGCTGGGGTCTCGGGGCCGCGCTCGCCCCGGGCCCCGCGCATGCGGCAGGCGTGCGGACCCCGGCGGGAAGCGCGGGAGTCGGCGGGGAGGCCGGCGGTCCGGCCGGGCCCTAGGAGGAGCGGCGGCGCGGCCGCCCGTTCCCTGGCGAGCAGCGCCCTGGACGCTGCGCCCGAAGGTCAGCCCCAGGCACCGGCCGGCTCCCGGGATGCGCAGGTGTGCTGCAGAGGGACCCTGGGACCCGCCCGGGCCGCCCCACAGCCCTGCCGTTTCGCGCAGCCCGGAGCTTTTCAGCGCAAAGACGGGGAGGACTGGCTCCAGGGTGCTGCGTCTTATTTGGCGTACGGGATAATAGTTTTTTGTTGCATTTTTTTTACAAGAAGGAAACATTCCTACCTGTGCATAGGGCATCCTGTAAACAAATATGAAATCCTGCATGCTTGGAAGAGCAATCTAAGTCTATGGATTGATTGATTTTCCCCTCACTAGAGTTTTTCAAAAAATTATCTCAAGAGTACTTACTAAGTAGGTGCTGTTTGAGAGAGAAGAAATAGCATGTTCCTGCTCCAGGGACCTTTTAAACAGTTTGGGCAAAAGAAACCCATATAAAAGGAACAATCCAGAATGCTATGTACCAGTATGTTCTGGAGAACTGTTTTGTGGTTTGAACCACTACCTTAAGCTTAAAAACTTATTTGATCTAAAAACGATCTCAAACTAACTTTAAATGAACCACATTACTATGTTGACCTATACTGAGGAGGAAACTTAATATTTGTCAACAATAAAGCATTCCAAAGTGTGAAGGTTAAAACAAACCAATAAAAAATGCTCTTCAGATCTGTTGTTCTTAATGCTTCTTGTAACTTTTCAGGTATAGATGAAACCTTGCAAAATGATATTAGAATAATTTTTAGCTTCTTAATCTTTCCACCGATGTAATCATCTAATGACTAGTTGGAGGAAAAACAGACCTAGACTATAACCTTATCAAATCAATTTAGCAAATGTGTTCTTATTACCCACTAGAGCAAGGCACTACACTGGGCCCTAGAGATACCAAAAGACACTTCTGTCAAGGAGCTCACAAACCAGGAGAGGAGACAGGTATACAAGGAGAGATGGTGCTAAAGGTTTTTCAAATTATTGCTGTTCATCTTGTTGCTTTAGTCATAGGGATTTTAAGAGAGGTGTAATGTGTGGTAAAATAAAGTGTGGGAAGAAATGATTCCTCACTGGCAGCAACCACAGAGCAGTGGTTCCCAACCAGAGGCAATTATGGAGCCCAGAGCACATCTGGCAATATTTGGACATATTTTTAATTGTCAGGACTGTGGACAGTGGGCAGGGGTGAGGATTGCTTTGAGCTCTAGGGAGCAGAGGCCAGGGATCTTGTTAAACATTTTACAATGCACAAGACAACTACTCACAACAAAGAAAATACAAGATGCTTGTAGTAGCAAGGTTGAGAAATCCACTTTAGTAAGAAGGAAACATTGTACAGGGATGATTAGAATTTTCTCAACCAGAGAACAGGAATTCCAGAGAAAAGGCAGTATGAGCAAAGCCAGTGGGGAAAAGGAAAAAATCATGTACTGTTTGGGAAATGCGGAAGGGTTCCATGGAGGTGTAGGGTACCAACTGGGGTACTGTAGGGAGAAAGAATGGTCACCTTTGAGGTTGAGGCAGATTGTGGAGCCTCCTGCTTTCTTGGGTTTCATATTATGGACTGGAGTAAGCCACTAAGGGTTAAAATAGTTGAAGCAATTATATTAAAACTGTGTTTTAGAGATATAATCAGAGGGAGAAGAAGCTTTGATTCTTAGCATATAGTAAGAAAATTATTTTTGAGGAAGATAGTCACCTTCATTTAGGAGTTGTCTGTTGTTAAGCACTGGTTGTTGCAAAGTCCCAAGGAGAAAGAAGGAGGGATTCTGTGTCATTGGACTGGGGTTAAATGGGAAGTGAAGAGATAAGGAAGGACAGTGGGTAAAAGAGGTACAACCCTGGAATTTGCACCACTACCTTCAGATATTCAGTAAAGTTTACAAATATCACATGTTCACTGTTTGGAATTTTATTTTTTATTTTTTTAGAAAATTTTAATATTTATCTTTTTTTTAGTTTTCAGCAGACACAACATCTTTGTTTGTATGTGGTGCTGAGGATCGAACCCTGGCCTCATGCATGGCAGGCAAGCACGCTACCGCTTGAGTCACATCCCCAGCCCTGTTTGGAATTCTTTTGGCAAATGATTGCATTTGGCTTGACTAAGGATTGGCAGGGAGGGTGGTGATAATGGGGCAATGGCGGTTGGAGATAGGGCACTGAATTGGGAGGTTTCTGTAATGGGCAGTTTTACTTCCCTCTACTTCCATCTAGATGTTGTTGTCCTGCTCCAGGAAGCTGCTGATGCTCCTCTGATGTGCTGTGCTTACGCACACCTTCTGCCTTCTCTCGTGCCTTTCTCTCGGTTTGGTATACTTTTCTCCTCTTTCCTGAAAACTTGTGTTCACCCTTCAAGGCCCACTTCAAATGTTCCATTCTCCATGCTATATTTTATATCAATTCGCAGTATTCTATTGTGTTTACTAAAGTGTTTATTTTCCTTAACCAGAGAATAAAGCCCTCAGGGGTAAGAATGCATTTTATGGGTTGGGGTTGTAGCTCGATGGTAGAGTGCTTGCCTTGCACGTGTGAGGCCCTGGGTTCGATCCTTGGCATTACATAAAAATAAATAAATAAACAAAAATAAAGATATTGTGTTCATCTACAACTAAAATAATGCAATTTACTCATTTCTGACTCCCCAGCAGAGTGTCTAGCATAATACCCCTGCTTAGTGATCACTGAAAAAAGCATGGGCAATATTAGCAAGTGGCAGAAAGAGCATCTCCAGGACTATTGTCTGACCATTAAAACTGCACTTCTCCTTCTTATTAATTTTATGTTTTAAATTTCATCCCCTTGTTTAAATATTTCCTTCCGATATATGATATGCTATCAGGAAGAGAAAAACCAGAATATGGCTTTAAGCTCTGAATGAATGGGCCAAAATCATATTTTAATATGCTTTTTAGAGTACTTCCATATTATTAATTTAAAATTGACCATCTTATTAAGATTCCATTATTAAGGAAACAATTATAAAAATCATTAAGAACATTTTTATAGATCTTAGCCTCTGACTCATCTTGCTAGTTTTTCAATTAACTTGACCTAAACTTCCCTCATTTGGAGTATAAGGTAATATTGTATTTTCCTAATCATTAGTAAACACTTATCTTTGGGCTGATTTTTGTGGTTTTTCTGTTGTTGTTAATGTGAGTTCTATACAGGAACAGGTGCACACGTGAGATGATGCACAGGTCTGATTTAAAATCACCTTTCCAAAACCTCTTCCCCATGTTATGCACTGTCTTTGTCTAGCACTTCCAAAGTATTTCCTTTAAGTTAACCCAGAATGCATATATCAATTTTAGCTTCTCTTAAGCTAGGGAAAAACTCTTCTGGCTTCAGAAACCTGTATTTGGAATGTGGATCATTTGTCCTATTCATCATTTTTTTCTTTTGTGGTGCTGAGTATTGAACCCAGGTCCTTACGCATGTGAGACAAGCACTCTACCAACTGAGCTATATCCCAGCCCTCTGTCATTTCATCTTACATTCCCCTTCAGAATTTAGTCAACCCCTTTTATGAAAGTATAAGATGGCTCAGGTTGGGGGGGTTCAAATATTTTAGGCTAAGATTTAATGGAGGAGTCACTCACCAGTGTCTGGGGAAGTAGTAGAGGTAATACCACAGTTTTGAGGGCTCTCAGAGCCCTGGCAAATTTCTCATATGACTCTCATTTTTCTTCTTTCCTCAACACTCTCACAGCCTCCCCATCACAATGTGCATAAGAGATGATTAAGAACAATCTCATTACTTCCCTTATCCTTCGTCCCATGCTACCAGGCCATTCTTAATAACCTTCCCTATATTCTTTTCTTTATTCCCTTTTCTTACTCCATTCCTCTTTCTCACTTCTGTACCTGTTTTGTGCTCTGTAATCCATCACCAGCAAAAACCTCTTCTCTGCATGTCCCCTACATGTTATTGTTCTGACTGAAACTTGGACCTCACAGAATCTTGCTTTCTTGCACCCTGGTCAAGTGGTGCTTGTTTAAAAGTCCACTTTCCTTTGAGTGAAAGTGAGAAAACTGCAGCCTTTTGGGGGATATAGTATGATTCTTGTGGGATCAGCACCATATCCTCTCTAGGATAACCGCCTCATATCTTTCCAGCTTACTGTACCTAGCACCCTAACTTAAAAAATTATATGACTTTCGGGCTGGGAATGTGGCTCAAGCGGTAGCGTGCTCGCCGGGCATGCGTGAGGCCTGGGTTCGATCCTCAGCACCACATACAAACAAAGATGTGTCTGCCGAAAACTAAAAAATAAATATTAAAATTCTCTCTCTAAAAAAAATTATATGACTCCATAATGCATTTTTCTCACCATCTTTTCACTGTCTTTCATACCCCACATGTTCTCATTACTTCCTTATCCATCCTAGGTTTTGTAGTCCCTCATAATAATAACCCATATGAGGGACTACATACCTTAACTCCTCTCACACATTTTTCCTTTGGCAAAACTCCAATCCCATTTATTTTGTACCTGTTTTCTGGTTGTTGAACTTGCTAGGGGAAAATACCCAGTATTACTGCATGGATCCATTTTAAACTCATGACCCATGAACTCAAATGGTCCTGGCAATTCTAACTCATTTCCCTACCCAATTTATTCTTACCTCACAAAAATAATTTCAAACATTCTCCTTAAACTTTCAGCACTTTCTCCTTCATTTTTAACTGACGAACTTGATTCCTTTTTAATGGAGAAAGTCAAAACAATCAGAAGGGACCTTCCACAAGGCAGCTTCCATGGCTTCTGCCACCAGGCTTGTACCTGTGACAGTGTTTAATCTTCTGTTCTGTAGTGAGGGATTGTCTGTGTTTCTTTCTAAGGTACACTCCTTTTGGACTTCACCTCTACTCAAAGACCAGAAATTATATCAATTTTGAAGAGGCATTTTCTTCTTCCTTATCAATTTATTTCCATCAGCCCACACAAGCTATCCTTCTCATGTTAAAATGCTCTCCCCTGATCCCATGCTTTCTTCCAGCTACCTTCCTATTTTTTTGTATCCCCCTTGTAACAAAATCCCTTCAAAGTGCTATCCACCTTCCGTATCTGTTTCTGCTTCCCATGCTCTCTTTTGAATCACTTTAAATAAAACTTTCCAAACCTTCCCACCAAAACAGCCAGGACGTCCATCTGTCAATGCTATTATTGGTTCTCAGTCCCCATCTCACTTTAGTAATTGATTACTCCTCCTTGGAACTTTTTCTTCATTTGGCTTCCTGGGATATCATCTGCTTTAATCTTTTCTAACCTCACTGCACACTT